>NW_008650563.1:38658-40966 GCF_000695815.1 Acanthisitta chloris
CCCATATTGCAGATGGGGTCTGCTAGAGTCCTACCTTTCTGTAGGGACCTAGACAGTAGTAGAGTCTGGGACAGCAGGCACATGTGTAAGAATCTAGTGGCCAAGACCATCTAGACCAGGCAGAGTACTTCAACAAAGCCCTTGGCTACTGGGTCATATAAACAGCACCCTGGTTGCACAAGATGCACTGAAGCTGTTCAGCAACACTTTACATCAATACCTTCTCCTTCCTTCTCATTCCAGACATTCTTCTGCACTGTGCAAAGATATAGCTAAAAATGCCTCTTGACACCGCCCTCACTTACCCCACGTAGTCAGCACAAAGGAAGTATTCCCTTCCCAGCCTGGAGGTAAGGTGAGCTGTAAGCTTTCTTGGCCACAAGTCAGCAGGTTGGGGTCAGAAAAAACACTACCATTAGTCCTCACAAACAAAGCCAGGGGACCAAAAAATCCCCAGAAGAGCATAGCTCCCAATGCAGTCCTAGACTGCTCTGCAACATCCATTCTGCTCCTTTGCTGAGGACCATGAAGCAGCTTGCCTTAGCTAGCCTTTTTAAATTGTGGAGCCAGCTGGGACTAGAAATTTCTGCAGTGAGCAGGTGGATCTAGCCCAGCAGTTTAACACCTTCCATTGCCCTCACCTGAGCCCAGCAGTCTGCTTGCACCCTTTGAAGAAAACCATAGAGTAGGACCTGAGCTTATGCCAAGGCCGATCTGTGTTCGTACCACTAAACTGAGAGGAGCTCATGTATGCAATTTACTGTAGAGCCCCAGGAGAGTGTTCAAACCCTTTATTTTCCTCACCTGAAATTCTTCCTCCAGCTGGAACATGCAGGAGATCTGGCTGGTTTTCCCCAAGTCCCTTATTGCTGCTCTAATTGCTTGTTACATAGCATGAGTGCAAGAAGCTGAATTACAATGCTCTTCATATTGCCTTTTTAAAAGCAACACTGCTTCAAATGCTAGATACAGGATGCTGACATATATGCACAGAAGTAGTCCTCTATATGAAATGTGAAGGAACCTATGGAGCTTAGGAGGTTTTGTACACCTAAAAGGCAGTGATTCTCCTTAAAGATTCCTGGCTGTGGACTTAGAGTCCTGTTTGCAGTGTGGTTGTGTGGGGATAGCTGCAGGACTGGTCCAGGCCTGGCTGTCAGGTGTCAGGACTGCATGCTCTGTGGGACACCCACCCCCAAAATCTGACAGGTGGGCCCCTAAAATGGACTTGAAACATGGGTAAGGGAAGCCTCTGTGATGCCAGGGAAAACTCTGCCTGCCAGCACTCATTGCCTGCCTGTAATAGCAATGAGTCTCATATAAAGCCTTCTTCCCAGCCATACACCAGGCAATCACACTGAGTGAAAGCCTTATTGTCCACCTTTCCATACAGATGTTTCTGCATTTGTGCAATGGAGGTGTGAATGTCTTTACACTGTTGCAGAGGTGATGCACATGTTGTTTGTGTAAGCCTTTTTGTGCCCTGGGTTTTGTAGTGGGAGCTCTGGCATAGCCTGTTCCACCCATGTTCTTTTGTAATCTGCTTATTTCCTTGGGACTAGATCAATACACACATCCTGTCATGGTGTGTGGGTTAGAAGAATGGGATTTCTAATCTTGACCCTTAATAATGCACTTCCTTTGGTAGCCACCCATGCTTCTGCTGTCAGCAGACCCTCCAGTCCCTGGATGTCTGCATGGCACTGTGCAGCAGGCAGCACACTTGTCCCTCCAGCCAACCCTCACCAGCAGGGACTGAAGTAAATGGACTGCAATGGGATTGCCTGTGGTGGCTGCGGTTTGAGCAGCACTCACGAACCAAGTGTGCTCACTGCAGTGCCTGCCTGGTCACAGGGCAGCCACAGTGGAGAGGCACCCAGTGAAAACATTTGGACTTTGGCAGGGAGGGAAACTTCATCTCTGTAGAAGCTGAGTGTTGCTCTTGCATGAATCTCACCATCACCCTGTGACTGATAAATGCTTCATTTGACTGCATTACCTGCTGATAATTAGGTGAAAACAACAAACAGAAAGTACTTCGGAGCTATAGGCAGGCGGAAAGATCATGGATTCTGGGATCAGGCAGCTACCTTATGTAGCAGTGCAAACTTAGATGAACGTTACTTTCATCAGGTGAATGTCCAAAAAGCTACATGAACTTCCATGAATTACGCTGGCAACATCTGAGCTGATGCAGGAGGTTAGGCCAGCAGAGCAGCAACCAGCAAAAACTTGTTGGCAATTTAGTTTTTCCACCATAGTATCAAGTATGGGTCTTTGATAGGGTTTTGTAGGGGCTCCTCTGTTG
>NW_008650564.1:0-5722 GCF_000695815.1 Acanthisitta chloris
GAATGCAGCCAGGCCACTCCCCACAAGCCAGCATGCCATTTGCCTTCTTGGCCTCCTGGGCACACGGCTTTCATGGAGGAAAAGAAACCCTGACTGCTGTTGGCCAGCACATCAAGGGCCTTTTCTGCTGGGCAGCTTTCCACCCACTCTGCCCCAAGCCTGTAGCATTGCATGGAGTTGTGACCCAAGCACAGGATCCAGAACTTGACCTTGTTGAACATCACATAATTGACCTTGGCTCGTCAATCCAGACTCTCCAAATCATACTGCAGAGCCTTCCTACTCTCCAGCAGATCAGCACTTCCACCCAACTTAGTGTGTCTGCAAACTCCCCTGTGGCAGGGAGAGAATACTAGATCATCTTTGTCCTTTCCAAGTCAAACTATTCTATGATTTTGGCAGACATGCTAATATACATCAGCAAGGCATCTGATGCAAGTTTAAAACCTGAACATTTCATCAATCACACATAACATTGAGTCTCTCAGAACAACTTTTGCAATCACCTTTTCTGGATTCACGTGTTTCAGACTAGCTGTATAGGCAAACACTGATGATCTTCATGGAGCAGCACACAGAGGGTGAGGCTACCTGGTGTTCTCCCCATGTCTGTGCTTACTGTGGTGTGAAACAAACAGCTTGTCATGCAGCCTACGTGTTGTATTTGCTTGAGCCATAGGAATCCTAGGCTAGGATTCTTATGCTATCACTCTGTTATACTCAGATGCTGACATGAATTTAAATGAGGTGAGTCTAATTCAGTCATAGTGTAAGGAGAGGAAAACAATTATTTCAACAAAGTTATGCCTACCTCATAGTTACCCTGCAGAGTACACAAAGTGCAAAGTACCTCTTGCTAAAATTGAATAAATTCCAGTAAGTATAGACCCTTCCTGAAAGCCCAAACTCACTAATTGTATTATTCATAAGTCAACTCCCATAAGTATAAAACAACACATTACATCAAGTAAAGCGAATCCCAAATAGAGAAAAGAATGTTAAAAAATAAGTTGCACCTAACTGTGCATGAACTGTGAAATGTATTTGTAAATTAATTTTTTATTTCCCCTTGTCATTTCTGATCTTGAGTGCATTTGTAACCATCTTCTACCCATTGCTTCTGACACATGCAGCAGGAAGATGTGCAGACAGCAGCCTTGCAAAATCTACTTCCATTCTGTCCTTCCTCCTGATTCCCATCCATATTACTCAAAACCTTTCACTGGGGCAATAGCATTTCACTAGGAGAAAGCTGTCCAGAGTTTGCATAATCATTCTTCTCTGCTAATGGCACTTTTTACTGCCTGTGGGCTCCCCTATCCTTCCACTTTTGCACACTGTGGGAAGTAGTTGCATCATCTCATCTACTTTTGTGCATGTCCTTACAGTACAACTAGAGCCACCTCACATCTAGCTGCCACCAAGAGGAGTGATCTTGCCCTTGCCCACCTCTGTGCTTTCTGCTGGCATAGACATCTGATCCTTGAAGAAGTATGTTAAGAAAACTAAATCAGAAGAAAGGTAATTGCCTTTTCCTTTGTTTTTCTTTTTTTGTCCTCTAGGGTGGTTCAGGCTTGGAGCTGCACTAGACCTATGGGATTGTCCCTGTGCAGAGCAGCCAGACACTAATTTAGCTTTTCTAAATCACAAATAGTACATTCAAGTGCTTGAATTATCTTGGTTTACTCTCAGCACTAAAGTGGAATTAAAAAAGCCCCAAATGCTCTCAACTCCCATTAAACACCTTTAAATATTCAAATGTTTAAATATTTAGGTGAACCAAACTGCTTCTAAGATACTCCAGTTGAGGGGCAGTAGTCAGCTAATTCATGCACCTATTCCTACTGGCCTGAGCATCTTCCCTGAGTAGAGAGAAATGTAAGGGTTTCTTAGTCCACAGTAGTATTTTGGATTGGAGCACTTGTGTGGTTTTAAAACCCATTTCCTAGTAGTTCCCACTGCTAGTTGTTGGTTCAGTTCAAAATGCCTTTACATCCCATGCGAATGATAATTTTTCCTTTAAATAATTCTGGTTTGCTGTGAAACAGATCTGTTGTAACAGAGTCCATTAATTGCTTGAATGGTATACCAGAGTTTGGCCCAGAGATATAAAATCCATTAGGAAATGTTAAAATGAAGAAATACTGCTCTTACTGGAATCAATTCAAGTTAAAGTCTCTGAACACACAGGTAGAGAGAAGAATAGCACAAGTCTTTCTACATCCTTTTTATTAATCTTCAAATGACAGTATTGCACTTTTAAATTTCAGCTATTACTGTGATAAAGGCATTCAGATTGTCAGTGTAGTATAACAATTACAGTAAATATCTCTAAATCTTCAGAAAAAATTCTTCAGTCTAACATGTACAATAGCTCCTGCCAGCATAAGGAGAAACCATTGCATTTATTTAAGTGACCTGCTAAGTACCAGCTACCACATCGCCCAATAAAACATTGTCTCAGCAAATTATCTCTTTATAACTCTGTCAGAAACTGGCTGTTTTTAACACTGGACCAGCTACTTTGATTTCTAAATCTTCAGAAAAAATTCTTCAGTCTAACATGTACAATAGCTCCTGCCAGCATAAGGAGAAACCATTGCATTTATTTAAGTGACCTGCTAAGTACCAGCTACCACATCGCCCAATAAAACATTGTCTCAGCAAATTATCTCTTTATAACTCTGTCAGAAACTGGCTGTTTTTAACACTGGACCAGCTACTTTGATTTGATTTGCCCAGGGAGGTGGTGGATTCACCATCCCTGGAGATTTTCAAGCTGAGACTGGATGTGGCACTTAGTGCCATGGTCTAGTGACCACAGTAGGGTTGGACTGGATGATCTTTGAGGTCTTTTCCAACTCGGTTGATTCTATGATTCTGTGATTCTAAGTTTACTAAATTTACAGTGAACATGTCAGATGAAACCCACTCAGGCACAGATGTACTGGGGAAGAAAGGAAAGGATAGAAACTCTACCACTAGTTCCTGACTTCTGCTCCTCTGCCATGGGGCTAAGATCTTGTGAGCTTCCACTGCCTACTGCAAATGTGCTTTGAGCTCCTGACATTTCATGCACAGAATGCAGAGGGGGAGAGGGAGAGAACCTGTAGCACTCTGCAGTGCTACAGTTTCTCCCTGGTTTCAGCCCCACACGACTGTCAAGTCCCATCAAGCAATGCCCCAGTGACATGGTCCTATTTTGAATAAGGCTTCATTTAAGTGAAATCCTCTCTTTGCCTCCTCTAGTGTAGATAACAATTCCAGGCAATTGATGCTTTGCTGGAGGTACTCCTCTTAATTATAGCAAAAGATCATATGTTCTTGCTCCCCACTGCAGTTTGCAATGCAGTTCATCATATCCCTACCTCCACAAAACATGAGTAATGAACAGAAGTGTTGAATATTTGATTAAATTTTATTTAAATCTCTGACTGGTTACAGGCATATTACAGGAAAATCTGTTTCTATTGTTAAAGTATTCATCATCATAGAATCATTAAGGTTGGAGGAGACCTTTAAGATCATCAAATCCAACCATTAACCTGTCACTGCTGGAACCCCTAAACCCCAAACCATATCCTCCAGCACCAGATCCAGATGCCTCTCCAACACTTCCTGGGATGGTGACTCCACCACCTCCCTGGGCAATATTCCAGTGCCTGAACACACTAATAGGGAATCTCATCAGGGCTTCCTTGGGCTTTGTTTCTTTTCCTTACCATTGCATATCCAAATTAATTTTCTGGTTGACATTGGCTAGACTGTATAGAAAGATGTGAGGGAAGAATGAAGCTAGGACAGAATGAAGCACTCAGTATACATCTCTGCATATCCTTCATGTCAAAAACTAGATTCCTGAACAATTTCCTGGATTTCTGAGGGCTTTGCCAAAATTGACAACTGCCTGTCAAAAGGACTGAACTAGTTCCAGTATGAATGAAAGTATTTAGAAAAACGGACACCTTTACAATATGGCTTTGCTTAGACTGTTAATTTTAATACACTCTGGGACTTGATGTGGTGAGATAGTCAGTTAGTATGATGGAAATTCAGGATGGCTATAGTATTTAGTGATTCCTAGTGTTTCAGTGCCATTTATTTTAATCAAAAGCTTGCCCCAGCCACAGGTTGTGATGGCCTATGCTGTCATTCCTGATAGACCTGTCCCTCTTACTCTTGATGACTCATGGTCGTGGAGACTTCAGATTTTCCCCTGACAGTATATTACATGCCTGCACTCTACTTACTGCTGAAAAGTTCTCCTAATAGCATACCTGACTATTGCTTGCAGCAATACATGCCCATTGCTTCTTATTCTTCCCACCATGGACATCTGAAATGGCTCTAGACATCCCTGTGTGGGCGTTTGAATAGAAGTCAGTATTTCAGCCAGGGTTTGGATGGGAGGATTACATCACATGTCTGGTGAGCTATTGCTAATAATAGAGCCTAATGCAGCATTTGCTTTTCATTGAAACAGCATGGCATTGTTGACTCATGTTTGGTTGATGGCCCACAGCATCCCTGTGACATTTTTTTCCCCCCAGAACTTCTTTGCAACCAATTTTGTGCTGTTAATTATTTCAGCCCCAAATGTTGCTTACACCCAAAAAAATAACCCTCCCTGATTAAGATTCCCAAGCACACACTGCAGCAGTAGGTCAGATTAGCAATGCAAGTTTAGTGCATTTCTCCCTGGTTCTGCACTCCAGTCCTTGCCTTTACATTTCTTGCATGGGCAGGCGACGTCTACACCCTGACACTCAAATCTTTGGGAAGGTGGAATGTGTTTTGCCACTTACTGAAGGTAAATTTGCAAACTGCAAATCAAGTCAGTTGTATCCATGGAAACATCACTTAAACATATGGGTATGCAGTTTCTCCTCTAGCCCTCTGATTAGAAACTGGCTGTTCTGCAGACCAAGTGTTTCCAGCCCCAAAAAATAAATAAACAGGAACAGTCGTTGTATCCAGAACAGTCTGTGAACATAAAGGACACTTGTAGACTTTCTTAATAGATTCCATCACAGTTTAAGACACATCCATACTAAACAACATTTTGTTAATTCACTATTTTGTGCCCAGTTTAGAATCCCAAAGTGAGCTGATTTTTCATAGCCTTTGTTGAGCTCAACTGTCACAAGAATTAGGCTAGGAAGTAGAAGTGTTTGGACAATTTCAGACAGTATTTAGCCAACAGCTATGGTGCCTTCTCTGTGACAGTGCTTGAAGAGCAGTACTGGAATCAGGATTCACCTTATGAACTGGTACAGATGCTGCTCTTAGTTTCTGTTCTACTAATTAGCAAGTCATTACAATGTCATCAGCGCAGGTGTGAGAGAACACCTGACAAGTTGGTCTAAATTTTATTCTCAGTCCAGACACTGATTTGTGACCTTATTCAAGAAATTTTGTCTCTGCTAGTAGTTAGACAATGGTTATTGGCTTCCTCTTCAGAAACTTAACACTTTGGTGGCAAGAAGAGTGAGGAACTATTATCAGTATCCATTGCTGTGGTTTTCACTGAACAAAAATTATGATTTTTTTGTCCCTAAAGAGAGGATAATTACTTTCAAATATAACTTACCAATGAAATATTTCAAATAAGATTTCTATCCATCAAATAACATAACATTCACTGTTTTACCAAATATTCCCATCACTGAAAGTGCTTAGAAAAGTAAATTCAGAAGAAATTTGAATGCTGCCAAAGAGAATT
>NW_008650565.1:0-2528 GCF_000695815.1 Acanthisitta chloris
AGCTGCAGTTTACCCCAAACCAAAGAAACTATGCCTTGAACGAGCTGGTGCAGCTGAGCTGTGCTGGGGAGTCTGTGCCATCAGTCCCCCAGATCAGATGCATTTCCAGTGGGACTCAGATGCTGTGGAATGGGACTGCCACCTGCAAGGGTAAGCACAGACCTGCATCACCCTGACCCGCAGTCCTGAGCTGGCAACAGGCCTTCCATGACATGGTCATGCTTCAGGTCCACCTGGGTGACAGTCCAGGAATGGGAGACCTGGATGCCTTGGCCTTCCCCTGTGTGCTGGCAGTTAGGTTTTTGTCTCAACACCTTGCTACAGGTTCCTGCTGGGGACTGTACTCCTGGGAAGGAGATCAAAGGCAGGAACAAGGGTCCCTGCACTGGGGACTACTGTAATCCCCATGCCTTCAAATAATACCTTCACACATGGCCAAGGTGATGTGAGTGGAAGGAATGCTGTATGAAGACTGGGGAGGAGCTCAGTTGCTGGTCAGTCTTACCCAAATGAAGCCCAGGTGGGGAAGCCTACAAGGCTGTAGGGATGGATGGGACTGCTCCTGACATAGCCTGCTGCCACTACTAACCCTTCTAGGCTGCAAAAGAAGGATTTGGAGTTGAATGTGGTAACCAAAGGAGATGAACACTGCCAAAATCAGGGCAAGAGACCACTTCTCATCCTACTTACACCTGCTCTTTCTCCTCTTCTCTGTGCAGAGAGATGCCAGCAGCCCCAGTGGGACTCAGAGCTCAAATTTACCCCAGAACAGAGTTTTTATGAGCTCAAGGAAGAGGTGATGCTGAGCTGCTTCATGAAGGATGCTCCTCCCCTTGCTGTGATCAGATGTGCATACAGGACGTCTCCAGATTGGAAGGTGAAAGACATTCAGGGAAGATGGCATAGGGTGACAAAGAATCTGACCTGCACCATGAGTAAGTAGGTCTCCTGTGCTACATGTGTTTCTCCCCATGGAGGGAAATCTAAACATACTGCTGTATCTGTGATATGCCTTGGCCATACCTCAAAGTCAAGTCCCAGCTGGAAGTAGTCTCAAAGACAGAAGGAGGTAGAAGGCTTCAGTGTGGGACAGATTTTCTTGCTGTCCTTGCATCTCCTCCCAATCTATTCCTGAGTCGTAGGCCATCGGGAAATAGAAGGGGGACAGATTCTGCCCCTCAGTTCACCTCTCTCCCGGTGTCCTATATCACCTCCTTGCCCCGGCACATGGTCCTTTCCAGCACCTGGGGGCCCTTGAGTTTCCTCATGGCGCTGAATCCTGACACCACAGACAGTCACAGAAAAGCCTTGGTCCCTGTCCAGCCTGAGCATCTCTTGTCTCTGAGAAGGACTTTCAAACTTTCTCCCTGACAGAAAAGTGCCTAAAACCTCAGTGGGATGAAAGACTTCAGTTTTCACCAAACGAAGGAGAATATTCACACAATGAAGAACTGACACTGACCTGCCCAAAAGGTCTTGAGCCATCCTTCCCCAATGTCATATGTGTGAAGGAACTTCAGCAAGTGAGTGCTGAAAAACTAGTCTATGGAGATGCCTGGTGGGGCAGGAATACCCCAGGAACCTGGGTGCACATTAAGAGGAACGTACAGTGTATTGGTAAGTGAGGATGCAGCAGCTCTCCTGTGTCTCCTCTACATTCACCCTCAATAGCCCAGCCCAGCAGTGGGCACACCACAGTCCCTCCTTGGTGCCGTGTTGCCTGTGCAAACTGTTGAAAAACAGCCCAGACAGGAGACAACAGCCAAGGTGTACCAGTCAGGCAAGCCAACAGCTCCTGCAGTGGTTCCTGAGCAGGCCAAGCACAGGGCCTGCAGATGGGTGCCCAGGCTGGGGCAAGATTTAGGGCCAGCACCAAGGTGCCCATGAAGGTTCGATGATCCTTGCTGTGCCTCCAGGTGCCACCCTGGAGTGCACAGGTCTGCTCGTTCCCCTGCCTGCCCATGGATGAAGGACCCTGGGGACACATCCTGCAGCTGTAGGAACTGGAGTGGATGGGACTGAAGGGAACCCTAACTGACCAGGTCTGGCTCAGCCCTTGGCATTCGGACTGCAGGTTGTATGGGATGGACCTCTGCTGCTGGAAATTTAATACAGCAGAGAAAAGGCAGTCCAAGAGGTTCCTCGAGCGCACAGAAGATCATTTTCTACTTCAGCTGGTAGATGAGCCTACTAGGGATGGGGCCCTGCTAGACCTGCTGTTGGCAAACAGAGAAGGACTGGTGGGAGATGTGATGGTTGGAGGCCGTTTGGGGTACGGCGACCATGAAATACAGTTTTCAATACTCAGGGATGCAAGAAAGGCCATCAATTAAACTTCTAACCTAAAGCAGACTTTGGCCTGCTCAAAAGTCTGGTTCAAAGTGTACCCCGGGAAACAGCCCTTGAAAAAAAAGGGGTTCAGGAGGGATGGTCATACTTCAAGAAGGAAGGAAAGTATTCACAGGAGCAGCTGTCCCTGTGTGCCATAAGATGAGCCGGCAGGGAAGATGGCCAGCCTGGCTGAACAG
>NW_008650566.1:0-6172 GCF_000695815.1 Acanthisitta chloris
AGGGACTGACACGGCCCTCGGTGTGCTCTGTCCTGCCGCCTCTGCCAGCAGCTCCGTGGTCTTTCCGAGCTTGGCCGTCGCGGAGGTCACTGACTTAAGGGTGTGTCTCTGCGCGCCTCTCTTTGCCACCCCCTTCCCTGCGGTACCCCCTTGCTCCTTGCTCTGAGTTGCTCTTTGCCTGTGTTGCTCACTTAAAAGCTTGCTCTGAGTAGCTCTTTGCCTGTGTTGCTCACTTAAAATAGCAAGAGAAACAGAGAACAGTCTACTGTTCAAGACCCGGGTGTTTTTCCGAACAGCGCTCTGCCGTAGCATGTTGCAGCTCCGTTCTTGAGGCAGTTATGGTACACCAGTGTAAGGCAGCTTGGAAGCTCCACTGCTAGATTGCTGTTGAAATCAGAAGTTTCTAAATTTCCCGTTTAATGCTTTGTTAGCTGAAGTTCCCGGACACATCAACGCAAAAAATCCCTCCCGGTGAGCTGGAAATCCCAACAATCTGAAATATGCAGTTTGTCGTTGATAAGTTTCACACACTTCCCCATCTGACAGTGAGTGAGTGGCTTGTTACAGGGCAGATAGTGTGATTCTGAATCCATGTTCCCTTCTTCCCTGTGCTCCAGCAATCAGTTCCTTGAAGGAGCTTCCCCTCTTGGTGGGATGTCAGTACTTTGCCTTCACTCCATTTACTTAGATGTTTTTATGGTTAAGCATGGAAGTGAATGATTGTCCAGTTTTACAAGATTTCAAGGAGTGTTCTGCATTCCAGGAATAATCCTTCTGTGTACTGTACACAAATGTGATCTGCTGCCAGGCAAGGGTTTGGAACTCACTTTGGGGTTCTGTTTCAGTAATGTGTTTGAAAAGGACTAGTAACACAGTTGTTTCAAGGTGTTTCTTTAGCCTTCATAAAAGTCAATAGGAGTTTGAATTAGGAATGCATTCCTGGCATCTTTGTTACAGAGAATGAAGACAAGTGAGAAAACTAATAGGCCTAATACTGGCTTATAAAAATTCCTCTGTGTCCTTGGTTAGTGATTCAAGAATGACAGAAATGACTAAATGGGTGTCTTATTATCCATGTGTACTGAGCTGTCACAGAACCATTACCTACTCACCACTGTTAAAGGAGAATATTCAAACACATCGTGATAACTCCTATCACCTGACATATTTGTTGTGCACATAGAAATACACCTGAATACACGTGGCCCCGATGAGCTTTGCATCTGAGTCACATTCCAGTAGTGCTACCAAGAAAACAACCTGTATTGTACACTCTCCTTGAAAATCCTCAAGGTTTTGAAGAATTTATTGGTCCAACACTATAACAACTATGTGACACAACACCCACTCATCATCTGTGGGACCATGTGCTTGTATGAGTTGAAATCCTGCTCTGACACACAGGAAAGAAGTTTCTCTTCCAAGTAATTACCCCTGTCTGTGACAAGCGGCTGATGGGGGATTTCTGATCAGCTCAAGTCATGAGATGCCTGCTCCCTGCCTAGTGAACTTGGATTTACACACTGAGCATCTAATTTATTAGTGTATTTAAATTTAAATGTTTGTAAGCCTAGCATTTTACAAGTCATCTTTAAAACTGCTGCAGCTGAGAGGTTGGTTTGTGAATTTGCTACAGTGCTCTGTGTGCTGTGCTTACACATGCTGCCTGTTACCCAGCAAAAAGCAACAGATATTCAGTAACATGGCTGTAAAACTGCAAGTTTGAGGAATGTGGAGGAAGATGTGTGTGTTAGGGCTCACTCTGAACCCAGCTGCTTGTCAGTGGGACCGTACCTTTGTACTAGCTGATTGGTTTATTCAGGGAGTAGCAACTGGTAGTGAAAGATAGAACACAGAGGTTTTTAAACCTTCCCTAAATCTTTCATTCTAGCTTAATTTAGTGGAAATAAACACGAGCAGGGATACCATCTAGCTTCAGGGCATGGCCTTGCCCATTGTTTTTGTGACAGCAGTTGGTGTCAGGTTTGTAGTCCTGCTGACTGAGGTTGGTTTAATATGCTGTGAGGGAAGCAGACCTGGCTATGGGCATGCAGGGGGGATCTGCAGCAGGGAAGGAGAGGCAGGGGATGCAGGGTGGGACTTCAGCTGGCCTTAGACTGTGAAATCAAAAGCTGGGCTGGTGGTTTTACAGCTCTTGTTTAATGCAGTGGTCCTGCAGATGGGCTGTTGGTAAGAAGAGCTGTTAGCCTTTGCCAATAGGATGTCACTTGCACCTGGTGACATCTCACTCTCCCCTAAAGCTGATTTGAGTGATGCTCAGATGCCTGAAATCTTGACTGAAGCAACTGCATGTCAGAGCACTTTTACCTTTTAAGGATATACCAGACTTCAGGACAGTCCTGGGAAACCTGTGAATGTTAGAGCATTTGGGGAAATCATCTAAAATGAAATAATCTGAAGAATTTTGTGGTTTGACTGCTACTGTACCTGTGCTATGGTGTAACAGAAAAGAATGAAGGTGCCTTGCTTACCATAATTTCAGGTTAAGAAGCTGTAAGGCAGTTCTGCTGAACAGGTGGGGGAAAAATCCAAAACCCTACTGTGTTTTCCCTTGTGTAAAAGGAGGCTCATGGAGCTGATATTTTTATAGACTTGTTTGAAAGTAGATAATTCAGGAATTGAATAAAGTATAATTCAAAATCAAACCTTACTGAGCTAGAGGGAGAAATTTGTCATTCCTAGTCTTAAAGCCAAATACGACCTTTCAGGTATGCACCAGTACATACCAATTGGTAAACCATGCCAGAGAGTTGTCCCAGTTGCTTTCTGGACACAGAGGGTGCGTCTGCTCTAGCAGCTGCTGTGCTGATGGCCAAACAGAAAATATCAGTTGTGTCTTAGACTTCAGCACCAGCTGCTGCCTGGTGTAAAACATCCACATGAGTAACACTTAAATAACAGAGTGCCCTGAGTGAGAATTCTGCTTTCATCAGAAATGAGGGCTCGAGGTGGGAATCTGGGTTCCAGTGGTGTGCTGTCGTCCTTGGGCTCTTTATGCCAGGTTTAGGGGAACCTCTGTTCTCCCTCAGATGGTCTTGGAAGAGGATAGTTTTTTTCACTTCTCCTTGCCTTTCAATCCAGAAGTTTCAGGATTGTACTGAGGATTTGGAGATGCCTGATAACCTGTCCCACTCTGGAATATTTGTGTTCTTGTACTCTTCCTTCTGGTATGATGGTGTAAGCAGTTTTTTCTAGGCTATTTTAGGTGGAGCTGACTGAACTTCCCATTTTACCTCAATCACTGGACTCTTGTTGAGTGTGAAAGCTAGGGAAATAGGAGCACTTCTAACTTACGTTTGGTGAAGCTACTAAACAGCAGCAGATGTTTTTGGTTTTGGGAAGCAGCAGTGCCTCAGTTGATGGCCCTTCATTTCTTGAAGGCTCTTGTTTCTGTAAAAGGTTGGAGATGTTAAATGACAGCCCAGGTTCTGCAATTGCTCCCTCAAGTCCCTTCCTACTCCACATGGAGGTTTTTTTTCCTGTCTGAACCTCCACAGCAGAGATTTGCCAAGGTTGAGGGCCAGTATCTGCCAATGGTGTGACACATCGAAGACCTTTTGTGTCTAAAATAGTTAGGGCCACCTATTTAGTCAGGAAGATTCAGGTTTGCTGAGCCTGAGGATTTTAGCAGAGGAAAGCCAGGCATGTCATATAGAGAGAACCATCATCTAGCCATGCCCTTTAGGCTTCATGTGAAATGCTGCAGAGCTGTGTTGTCTCTTTGGCATTATTCTAATCTTTAAACTCTTCATCCCCAGGCTGCTCTGCACACTTAGCCTCCAAACTTCTTGTGTTAAAGATTTAGAAATGTGAGCATCATGCCAAAATTTCATATATAACTGTCTGCTCCTTGGGTTATTTGCTTAACTGTAACGTAACTGTAAGAAAGCTAAATATAGCTAGCTTATATGTGAGAATTCTCTGAAATAAAAGGGCTAGAAGAAGGGAGGGCAATAAAAGGCATCAGGAATAAAAAGAGCTGTGCTTTTCTGTAGACGAAAATCAGTAAATGTAAGAAGAGAGGAAAATTCTCCAAGATAGATCATTGATCTTCCCTAGGTTTTTCTTTCATCACTGGCAGCAGCAGAGGTCATGCAGCTGAAGGCTGATAGTTTGATGCCTGCTGTCGCCTTTCTTTACTGATAGCTAGCTAAACACCCTGCCATATATATGTGAATCTGCTGCTTTCTCATGTTTGCGTTCCCCAGAATAGCTGATTACTTTCTAAAGAACAGGCAGCTCAGTGTGTGCCCATAGAAACTGCTGATGACCATTTTCCATGAGCACAGAAGTGAGTGGCAAAAATGCAGTCTTGAAAGTCATCTAAGTGTCATCTCTGGGAACAGGTGTCCTAACGTGTAGGACATGTGCTGTTCTTACTTTTTTCCATAGTAAATGAAAATTAATTTGTTTCTGTAAGTGATAATATGTAGGGAGATTAGGACAGCAAGTAAGATTGTGACACCTGAAATTATTTTACTAATATCAAGTGTCTTCCAAGACAAATTAACACAGGATGCACCTGTAACTGGAGAAAGTGGAGTGGACCTGAAATCAGTCATACTACTTCAGTTATGAAAAATCAAACTTTATTGTTTTGGTATTTGGGTTGTTTTTTTGTTTGGTTTGGTGGGGTTTTTCTCATGGACTCCACAGACAAGCCTGATTTAGGATGTCTTGATTGCTCTGGAGATTGCAGGGACTGCCTTCAGAGCTAGTGCACATCCTCACTTGTGTAAGCTTGCTTCAAAGTGGGGAGGGTGGCTGGAAACAACAGGTGTGATGCTTTTTAACAAGGGCATCACTGCTGAAGGTGTGGTATGCACACGTGTGCAGTGACAGAGGATGTTAGCAGTGACTTTAGAACTACTGAAAGCATTATTTTTATCTTCCCTATGGAACATGAAAAAAAAGAAAAATATGAAGCTTTGTCAGCTCAGCAGCTTTTTAATGCATCTTGGGGATTTCTGAGTCTTAAAAGATCAGAACTGCTTTTGAAGAAATCTCTGTAAATCACATTGTTTAGAAATAGGTAGGTTGAGCTGCTTCTGCTCTGGCAAGGTCATCTTGCTTACAAAATCAGTCCTTTAATTTTGCCTCACTAACTGACAGCTTGTGAAGTTAGTGACACTGCCACTGACTGGAAACTTATTTGGCAAAGGGATCAACAATTTCATCCCTATGTAGGTCATGCATTCTCATATCGAAGTAGTTATCTTGATCTCCATCCAGTGGAATGTCAGGAAATTGGCCAGTAAATTCCAGAAGATGTGGGTATGACAGGTGAGAGGTGGCTGCTGTGTTGGCCACCTGGGGCGGATGCTCAGTGGTGTTGCTGTTGGGGCACCTTCAGCAGCTGCTGCTGCCATCAGAGTCAAAATCTGAATCCGTGCAGGAAGGAGGTCCAGAAGCTGGTCTGGCTGAAAAATGTTATTTTGCTCTCTGGGTTTATTGTACAGAATCAGTCAATCCAGGTTGTGTGTGCTTGTGCAGAAACTTGTGGTGGCACAGCTGGGGCTGAGCCCCGGGAGGCTTAGAGGTGTGGGAGTGGGGCTGGCTCTGGTGACAACCTGGGAATGCTGCTGAGGGTGCACTTGTGAAACTGTCTCCAGGCACTTGACCTGGTCAGGCTCTCTGCCAGCCTAGCCGAGGAGGTGTTCCCAGAGCTGGAGGTGCTTAGCTTTGCCCAGTGATTTCTGACCGAGTTTTACAGGGAGAATGGAATTTCACTTGCTGGAGCCCAGGTGAAACCAGCAGTGAGGTAAAGCATCTCCTAAAGGTATTATTCACAGGGCATCTTCATAGCTAGCACAGTTATGAGGAGATGACTTTGCAGCAAACTTTTCCATGTCTGAATCTGATTTGAATTCCTCTAGTTTGTGCCAGAAAATTTATTGGAAGACACGGAAAGACTTGTCCAAAGGAGTTTAATGAAATAGCTTGTACATAAAGAAATGGTGTTTGCTAGTGGCTCAGAGTGCATGTCACTGACCCACCTTTTTGCACTGATTCTGATTTCAGTTACTGAAGGAATCTGTTAGTAAATGATTGATTCCTATTTGAGCTCCTGAAGGTGAGTGCACGCTGCCAAGGCCAGCCTTGCACTCTGCTCTGCATGCCGAGCAGCGTCACCGCCCCTCAACGCATTCCT
>NW_008650566.1:6187-12336 GCF_000695815.1 Acanthisitta chloris
CCGAGCTCACTGTCTGCCAGGATTGAAATGTTCTGGGCTTAACTTGACACTTGATTGTGTCAAGTATGGGAGAACTTCAAGTGTTTCTCAAGGAGAGGAAAAGACCATACTGCTGGCTTGGGAAAGTCTTGCTGGTCTTCTCCCTATGCAGGGGCTGCGTAGCCTGGTGGCCTTGAGTGCTGCACCAGCAGGGCAAGTGTTAGCTGAAATTATAAATGAATAAAAGGGGTGGCAGCAGCTTGGCAGAGTCAGATGTAGGTATGTAGACTGGTGCTACTGCATACACATGTATGAGAGCTATGTAGATTGACCACTTCCTTGGCAAGCAATACTTTTTCTGCTGGCTGGTTGCCACTTGTGAGACCTGTTTAGTAAGGTTATGTGCTTTGCTTGTCATAATGAAGACTTAGCTTTAACTGCTCAGATAAAACCCAGAGTTCTTGTTCACAGAGCCTAAGGTTACTGCTCCCCCCCTCCCTTTTAAGCTACATGCATAGATAATTGGCTGAACAAACAGTGGGCAAAACTTCTCCCAGTAGAATAATAACTGCTTTTCACTGCCACTTATTCGGTGAAGTGACATCTGGAAGACTCTCCAGATAGTCACAAGAGTTTTGGTGTGTAACAGGAAGATGCAAAGAAGCCAAATCCTACAGCTGTCAGTGTTCCCTGTTTTGTTCATGCTCTTGGATAGGTTCTCCTGGCTTGGTTTGTTCTCAGTTTATACTGATGCTTATGGCTTCCCCCCCAGCCACAATGTTCTGCAACATAAGTACCCAACACATTTAAAAAGCAGATGAATTGTTTTCTCCATTTCATAGAGGTACTGTGGGGATTAATTAGTTCTGACAAAGTGCTTTCTGGCTGAGATGTCAAACTGATGTTTCAAGACTAATGGTATTGTTCAGTGAAACTGTTTAGTTCTCCTCAAATGCCTAATCACTATTTTAGAAGAATGTACTCTATGGAGGAAAGCTTTATTGATTTAAAGCATGCAATAAACAGTATTGATTTGCAAGAGGCAGTCATTCATATCTGCTCTATGCAGAGTTGAGATGTAAGGTGGTCACACAGCTAGTTTGAACTAAAATGTAAGTGAAACTATTGCTTAAATGACCCTGCAACAGCTTGCAGATTTCTCGTATATGACTTTCAACTGCCTTAATAGCCTTGTACTCAGAACAAGTGCAGTCCCCTGCTAAGGAGAGGGCTCTCTGCTATTTCATCCCTCGCAACCCTACCACAGGGAGGATGGCCTGCAGAGGAACAGCAATGGGTAAAATAATCTTCTGGGCCCTTAGAGCAGCACAGTTAACTGTAGGTAGCCCCAGAAGTGCTCTGTAAAGTGTACTTTGGATAACTCAGTGGGTAATTTTGCTTGTGCCAGGCACAACTTTTGATGTTGCATGCCATCTGAGCCAGCTAAGCCTCTGCAGGTGCTAGAAGACATGATGGCCTTCAGGCCATCCCATGCACAAGTCCTGCAGGACATCTTTTGAGGGGCTCAAGCAGGTTGGCACTACAGCTTGGCAGCAGCAATCTGTTACACCACAGCACCTAACCCCTGAGTGAATGGGAGGAGTCATCTCCTGACAGCTTCATCCTGGACACTTGAAGGTTTTATAGTTGGACTCTTTGAAAGATTGAATATGGTTTCGAGCTGTTTATCCAAATGATCTCAAAGGGGATTTGGGTGGGGATGATAATGGAAAATATTTGACTGTCACATGTTATGCAGCTCTGCAAATTATCCAACCTGTTTCCTGTGAGGTATCTCAGGTTGGTGGCCTGTCATGAGTGGTGCTGGGTCAGTCAACCCTGTTCAGAGAAGCTTGAAGTGACCAAAGTTAGCATTCTCATTTGGTAGAATTGGCTTGCTCTGCAGCTGCTGAAATGTGAGGGAGGAGGTGTGTGGGTGGGAGTGGGGAGGCAGGCAGCACCCCAGGAATGGGGCACCTGTTGTCCTGGGCTGGCGGGAACTGGAGAGGTGGGTGAGGGTGAGCTCCTTGTTCCCTGCATTGCAGTAGTGCAGCTGGGTGTTTCATGGTGTTCTAAAACACCTCTGCTCACCCAGGTGCTGCTTTCCCTGAGGGGAAATCTTCAGCCTGTCTGCTGCTGCTCCATAAAGCTCTTGGAGTTCACTGGTGGTTTGTGAGGGTTTCTGAGGCAGCATATGTGCTGTGCTCCTGCATCTGGTGTCACTGATCTAGGAGATGTAACAGATTACTGCAGCCGTGCACCCAGGGTAAGGTCCATGCTCAGCTGGTGATGCTGCTCTTGTCTTTAGCAGCAGCTGGATTGGTGCAGGGCTCTTTAGATGGGCTTCTGCTGTTCAGACCTGACCTGTGTTCAGGATTGTGACACTTAAGTTCCTCAGCATCTAGTGCAACTGGTTCAGTCTTCTGGTTGCTGCTTATGACTTTTGCTGTTTGGATGAGGAGAGAGGGGCTCAGCTAGTCAGAGACCTTCCTTCTTCCTTCTTTGGGAGGTCTCTGCTGCCATAGCAGCTTCTGTGTTCTTTATAGGATTTTTCCAGATGCTCCCTATGACTGGTGGAGTGATGCTAATGATGCAGCTTCATTGACTGCTGTTGCTCTGAAAAAATTCCTATATAGCAGGGATGGAAACTTTTTTCAAGGCAGAACTTTGTATGAAAAAGAACTATTTTGTTAGAAAAAAATAGTGAAGCTAATCTACATTAGGGTGACCTGTACTGTATATAGTGTACCAGGTGAGCTTTTCATATTGAATTGTGATTTCTTAAAAAAAATATATGTTCTAATATGAATAACCTTTGTTATTGCAGAGTTTTGGCATGGTTAAACTTGAAATTAAATCTGCACTTTGAACAGACATTTTTGTTGGAGCATGTATGTGGTGGTGCTTAGGTGTATTTGATTAGGTGTGTGTGCTAACCCTGCAGAGAATGAGGAGGTTAAACTCTTCCTGTTCAGTATATTATTCAACATTTCTCGACATCTGGTCTTTCTCCACTTCAGTTGAGGGTTGACCCACTTGTTTAGATTTTTCTGAAATTCCTTGAAGTTGTCTCTATATCCAGCTAGCCTAAATAGCTTGTCAGCCAGCAAGGCAGTGAGCCAGGCTTGCTATTTGTCTTTTCTTATGTCACTAGTGAGGATTTCACACTGCAAGGTCTAATCATCAGAGTTACACAAGTTACTGCTTTGATGGGGCACTGACTGTCTAATTCTTGCATTGACACACACATAGAAGGCTTTAAGCTGTTGAGAACAGCTAGTTCTCAAAAGTAAGTTTTCCAGTATTCTAGATACAGGCAGATTTGTCTGGCAAAGAGATCTCTTTGCAGTCATCAGTGAGTGTTATTCTGTCTTATTTTAATCTGTATATACAGGAAAGTGACATGTCATGGCTGCTGCCATGTCTCGTGGTTTTCTGTGGCACCAAGGTTTTGTAAGATATCTTAGACTTCCTAACTTTCCTATTTTTATCTCTTTTAATTTGAATGTGGAAGCATCCAGATTTAACTAAACTCCAGTCTGTCCAATATCAATGTGGTATCTTTTCAGTTGAGTTGGTCTGTAATTCTGAATAAACTGGATACGTTGTCATATGTCATCTGTTAATTATTCATAGGCTACTGTGTGGCATGGTGAGTTTCTCATGCAACTGGCTTACTATTAATTCAATTTAGAAGGTATCTGCCATCATCTGCTCTATGCTAAGAAAAGCCTAACCTGAATGTGAATACTTTCTTAAAGCACGTTTGCTTGCCTGATCTCTTATACCCCTTGGGTACTCCTCACTTCCTCTTTCAAATTTCTTTTTAGGAGAAGAATGTGTGGCTGCAAGAAGAGGGGGGTGTGGCAGAGGAGCCAGACTTGGCAATTTGCACAAGGGTTGCATGGATAAAAATCTCAGTTTGCAAAGACAAATTTGCAACTGAACTGGTCACACAGAGTCCTCCACTCAGGCTTGTTTTCACACATCCTTTGTAAACGCCACTCTTATCCCTAAAGCAAATGTTCTGTGTTGAATTTTCTCATCTCTATTCTCTATTTGTCCAGTAGTCTGTAGCTAATACCCCGTAGTGCTTTCTGGTTTATTTTCTATCTGCTTCCCAGACACAGGCTCCTGCAGTTTTGGATGGTAGTTCTGACAAGTTGTATTGCAACTTCAGTAGCTTAGCTGGTCTGGTGGTCCTTTCTGGTGTGGTCATTATGGGGTTTGAGTCAGGTGCTGTGGTGGTTCTTCCTTCCCATCAGGAAAAGGTCCCTTGATTAATGGAGGAAGACATGACTGCAGCTGAACATGCTGACATGGATTTGGTCTTGTGTCAGACCATATCCCATCATGTCTCCATGGTTGCTGCCAGAGCCTCAGGCAGCAAGACAGGGGCTCAAGGCTGCTCCTATTTTCTGAACAGAACCAAATGATACCATGTCCTTGAAAGAAGGTGGCATCTGGTACAGTTAACTCATTGGTATTAGGGTTTTGCTGTGTAGTAACAAAAATGAGAACAGCCCAAGTGGTAATTCACACCCATAATCCTTCTGCTTTGAAATCTGCTTGTGACGCTTCTGATAGAGTGTGGCATGTTGGTAAGTGTTCCTTCGCAGTCAGATTTAATACAGAATGGATTTGCAGGGAAATGACCTAAGTTAAACCGTTTCAACAATGCCCTTTAAAGGTGTTACTGTTTGAGTTACTTCCCTGGAGTAGTTAGGCAGTTGTGCAGCAACACCTCTCTGAACGGCAGTGCTGGTGCTTACCTTTCTTACTGCTAAAGACAGGCTGAAATGCTGCTTTGCTCCAACTGCTTTGTGACCAGCCTAGATGTCTTCTGAAAGGTATGGAATAATGGACTTGGGTCAGTATGAATTAAGGACTTTGCAATAACAGTTTTATTATTTATGTTGCATTCTCCATCTTTGTGAAGGGTTTACTTCCCCTTAGCTAGTGCCTTTGCAGGCAAAGGCAACCTGTTGACCTGTTGTTTCATGCCTTTGTGTTCCTGGCTCTGATGCACTCCTTTACCCAGTGATTGTTGTTTCAACTTTCTCCCTTACAAGCTGTATAACACTCTTGCTTAGTTCTCTTATGATGGTGCTTGCAGAGTCTTTAAAGACTTTCAAAAAGTAAGCATTTGGCCTTTTTTGCCTGATGGGAGAAGGAGGTTTATGGAGTTTTTTTAAAAAAAAAAAAAAAAAAGAAAAGAAAAGAAAAAAAAAAGCAAGAAATATGCTGTAGATAATAGATTCCAAAAATGCAAATTTGTTTAAGCAACTCCTTAAAAAGGAGGGAGGGAGGAAGGAATTGAAGATTAAAACCTGTGTTTATATACATGTAGAAGCTGGAGGCAAAGCAATCCATTCATAAACATACAATAGGATTTATGTCATGGTGAGAAGTGCTACATGCATATTCATGTGTAATTTGCAAATCCTTTAGCGATTAAATACTTTACTCCAAACTGAAGAACTAAATAACCTTCTTGTTGAAATGAGATGTCCAAAGGCTCTAATGCTTCTCCAGTGGAGGGGAAAGGCTGGGTGGTGTAATAGATCTGATAGTTTAATTTTCACTCTATTTAAAAGATTTCTTGTGTGCTTTGGGCATTATTTTATTAGTATAATCAGTAAGTTTTGAACAAAACAGGAAGCAGAGAATTGCAAGAAATATTGCAATGCTTGTCAGGCTAATTAGAAACTTGGTAGGATGTTTTTCTCAACTGATTTTATTGTCAAATACCTTTGTCTAAACTTTATATCCTGTAGGTAAGGAATGAGGTAGATGAGTAACAGCTTGGAGTGCTGCTGTCTGAAGCAAGTAGCCTTTGCACAAGTGAAAGTAATCAACTTGAAAGGATGTAGCCTCAGTTCTTCATGTAACACTAACAAATGAATAGGAATACACCGTTGCTGATACTTTTGGTGTTTCAAAAGCCTGGAAGTATTGTAGACAAAGTATATACTTTGTAATATCATGAATGGGGGTTAAAAAAGCACTGCTATGGAATAACTGTTTCCTGCAACTTGGATTGTTACAGCTGGTGAGTGCTCAGTGACAGTGCTGCGTTCCTGGGGAGGGTGGGGTGATGCCACTGGTTTATCTTGCCCTTCAGTCATCAGACTAAATGATACTCTGCAAATGGAACAGCAACTCATAGG
>NW_008650566.1:12351-39415 GCF_000695815.1 Acanthisitta chloris
GCCTCTAACACCACTGTGATAAGGGTGGGACTTGTCATGAGATTGCTTATGCTCTGTGCCCGTCCCTTGGGATCCTTTCGCAGCTGGAAGTAGCAGGCCTGTGTCCCCGTTAGAGCCACCAGCTGCTTTGCTTGTGGAGCAGACTGGTGGCTGTGTGGCACTGGATCGCTGTGTTTGTACCTTGCCATGGGCAGTTACTGAAGAACCAAAGCTCCTTTCAGTTCTTGAAAGTGGACCTAAGCCTGTTTAGTTCCATCGATGTAAATTCCTTGTTTGCCCTTTGGGAAAGCTGTGGTTTATTCTTGTATCTGCAACATCATCAAGTGTTGTTCATTGCACTCTCTCCTGGTGTTCCCAATGGCTCATTTTGGAATTGCTCCTTTTTGTAGCTTTATGAGCTATTTCTCCTTTGCACAGAATTTTGCATTGGGAGAATATAAAGTACATCCACACTGGATGGGAAAAGCCAGCAGAGTTCTCATGTTCTTTCTTCCCCACTGAGGTTAGTCCTGCTTTGAAAGTTGTCTTGTCTGATTTAGCTTTCCTGCTCCTGTTTTGTAACAGCCCACCTGTGGGATGCTTTGATTGAGCTGAACAAGAAGACAGAGCAGTGCACTCAATTCACTAAGGACTATATATGCATTTTTCTGGCTGGCACAGGTGTAACAAATTGCCCTTTTAGTCCTGTTTACTTGTTTTTCTTATTCAGTCACAGGTAGTTTCTGCTCCTTTGTGATCAGAGGAGAGCCACAGGTTCCCTGTTGCTGTCTTGTGCTGTGATCAGGGAGACACAGAGCAGAGGAAATGTCCCTTCGGTGCTCAGTGGTTCTGCTGTACAAAGCTGTACTTCAGTTGATTTGAAATAATGTTTCCAGGTAACTGTGAAAGTTGCTGCTTTTACAATGAGCACTGAGAATTTGTATCATCTGCCATGTCAGAGCATCAGTGTGTCTAAGCTGGTGGCTAGTCACATAAGGGCCTGAAAATGCAGCACTGAGTACTTGAAGAATATGAATTGGTATAGTTCCATAGAAAGGATAAAATTGAGGTAAACAAACCCAGTTCTCCTTAAATTGGACCCAGAGTTGGTGACCTCTTGGCTTTATATGGTGGATACTTCACCCATCAAGCAGTTCAGATACAGGGAATGGCTGGTGTGTGAGACATGGTGTTTCTGATTACTGTGAGGCAGTATGAGCTGGTTTTATGTCAGTGTTTTTAATTATATGTTAATGAGTAAAACTAGAAGAGAGAAATTTATTGACAAATCTCATGTTTTAAATGAGCACTGCTCATGTAGGGGCTGTATGGCAGGTGAATTTCATTCCCCCTGTTTTAGTAACCATTAGTGATTACCTCTGGATCCATTTTAGAAGAGTGCAGTGAACCATTGCTTACAGTATTGTAACCACTTGTACTTTGGATGATGAAAAAGGTAAAACAGAGCTTGGTTCTGGCTGTGGGCCTGAACAAAAGTCCCCCTGGCAGGGCTGGAGCAGGCTGTGGAGTGACTGAGCCATCCTGCTGTGGGAGGTGGCCATTCCTATAGCCCAGGTGCCCAGCTGACTCCTCACCGAGCTTGCTGGCACGCAGAAAACTGCTCCTTCTTTTTTGGCCACAGTTTCTGCTGCTGCAGTAAGTTGGAACAACCCAAGGATTGTCTGACTGCAGTAACCTGCTGTGGTGGGAGTGACCTTCCTGCCAAACGTGGATCTCCTGGAAGTCATGGCTCTCTCCTGAGCTGCTGTTGGTGCAGTTGTGCTGTGCTTGCCTGGCACCACGGGTGGTGAGCATGGGTTCAGCCAGGCTGTGTCACTTGTAGTTTGTCTTTCAAAGCAGACAGCTTAAATATCAGATTGATGCTTTCTCAGTGCTGTGCTGTGGGCTGTAATTCCATCTGCTGCGACATGGTGAAGGTGACACCTAAAAAGGTATGTGCTTCTTTCTGGATGTCCTCCCTGTATCTTCTGCATGGATAACTGGAGGTACCATTTTACCTGCATGCTGGCCTTGCTCAGTGTGTGGTTGCTCAGGAGCCTAGCAAAACACAGTATTTTTCTCTGAAATGCTGTTAGAATTTCAATGTCGTATTCATCCTGAGCACTGCATTTTCTGCAATATCATTGTCCTTTGTTTTCTCTGGTCTGGAACAGCAGAAGAATCTGTTCACGCTATTGATTTGGCAATTATTAGAAGGACATTGAATAAAGGACATCATCAGTGGAAAGAAGGAGTGTTCAAAGACCTCTGCCCCTGAGATCTGTGTTTTTAATAATTCTGCAGATTCATCACTGATTTTGAAACTTGATAGCAAGTCAGTTCTCTGGATCAGTCTGTAGGTTAGATTAAAGTTACTAGACAAGGGCAGCAGGAGTATTGCGTTTGCCGGAGAATTTCAGTATGGTCTTTGCAGGTGAGCTGAAGTGTGGATAATGATTTATTTAGCTGAGCTGATGGGAGTAAGTTAATATACATGTTGTGAATTCTGTATTGATGGTGTAGATCAGCGTTTGGTTGAAATGAATAACAAGGATACTACAGTGAAACTATTTGCTGAAAAAAAATTACTGGTATGGGAGCTGCATTTCATTCAGGTGCTGATGCTGAAGGAATACTCAGTTAAGCATCAAATTTCAAACCTGAAGGCTCTCATGGTGGCTTGCTTAAGACCAGATGTACAGTACTGTAAGGCACAATGTCAGATCCATTAAACACAGCTTTGACTTAAGGATGAAAATGAATAGCTGAGATATTTTAGGTAATTGCCTTGAGCAACAGTGATGGTTGTATTCTAACAGCTTCAGTGAGTTATAAACAAGCTACAGCTGAGACTAGATCAAGCAACTGATAATTTGCACAGTGCTTGCTGTAGTTTGGTTGGAGAGCAGCACACATGGTGTGTGCAGGCTTTACTGCTCTGTGTCTACCCTGAGCTCCCTTACGGGGGAGGTGTGTGTACCCGCAGAGGTCCGGTTCTGATAGCACTTTCCACCTCCCCAGCTGCTCTTAGTTTTACCTCAAGTGGCTTGCTACAAGTACTGGTTTGACTGAGTGAGACTGACTCATTCAGCTGCTTCTTATCTTTTGGCAGCTATGAAGGCTACAAAACTGGATAGTTATGGAGAAAAAAATGTTACTGAGGGATCTTGGATCAAAATAGTATTTTGCACTGTCTGAAAAAAAACCATATTTTTTCTTTTTTTTTATGGATGGAAGAAGGGAAAACATGTCTGAGGAAAACTGGACAGACATGTGTTTAGAACAATGTCAGCTATAAAGGATTTGGATTGTGCATAGAGAAGACTGAATTTGAAGTAGTTTGTTTTTCAGAACCTTGCTTTCTCAAGGAAGGTACTGGTCACCCAGGGCATTCCAGGCCCCACACACAAATCTCAGGAGCAAAATGTCTTTTACCTTAAAGCACCTGCAGATTCTGCAACTTGATTGCTGGGTTGTGCTACAAAGAGGGCTTATTTTGTGAGGAGAGTATATGTGTAGCTCACCATCTTTTCCTGGCTACATCCCCTGCATTGAAAACAGAGAGGAAAAATACCTTGTCACAGATGAGCAGGAGCTGGGGCTTGATATGGCATAAAGAAAGGTGTGCTTTCCTACTGTGTTGGGTTTATGTAGTCTCTACTAGATTTTAAGAGCTTATTTTGACCAACTCATATTTTCCAAGACAAAGCTGAAACTCTTACAGAGTTGATACCTTCTGCTGCCTCCCCTGACTTGCAGGGAAGAGAAATGTGTGAAAATGGAAGTGGTTTGGCTTGATTTGTTCCAAAGCCCTGAAATAATAATCTGTGCCTTATGCACCAAATGTTTCAAATTCTTCTATTTTGGAGTTAAATAGTAGGCAAAACGACAATGCATAGAGGGTAAAAACAAAATCCAGTGCCAAGTACATCCCACTGAAAGTACAGCATAAACTGTAGGTATATGATTGCTTGGGATAGGGGTTTCCATAGGATCTAGCAGTGCTATGGGAATGAAGCCATTTGGGGGGGGTAAAGCTCACCTATGTGTTATGTTGGATATCTAGTGATCTGGGAAGCTGAAGTGAAATCCTCAGCAGAAGAAATTCTATAATAAGAAATGCCAGAAGCATCATATAATCCATGAAAAACATAGCTGTTGTTCTCAGTTTTTATATAAAGAGCCCCCAAATGACTTGGCCACATGCAGCATGGAAGGGAGCTCTGGTCTGAGCTGCAGAGCTGAGGCCACTGGATGCCTCATCTGGGGTGCTCTGGGGAGAGCTGCTGCCTTGCAGTCAGTCTGCCTGACATCAGTGGGAGCAAAACTGGGCACTGGTAAATGAATACAGTGTATGAAAGACAGAGACAACATCTCTGGGGTGCCATGTCATCCTCTGTCTGGCAAACACCTAGGACAGGGATCTCCATCTGGTGTGGGCTCGGCCCTCGAGGAGTGGCTGGGGAACCGAGATCCCTGTCGAGCAGAGCCTTCTGCCAGGATCAAACCCGGGGCAGCCTCGCTGTGGCAGGCACTGCTGCTGGCTCCGATGTTGAGCTCTTTGTCTTCACAGCCCATCACCTGCACTGCTGCTGTGTCCTTGCTAGCATCACTCTTACAGCTTCAGAATAAGGCTTAAACATTATGCCGTACTCTGCTTCCAGATGCCCAGTGGTAAAAAAGAGAGTGAGGGTTTTGAACATCTTTGAGGAAGCAACTGGGGGTCACACCAGCCAGTCAGAGCCTCGCAGGGCTCAGCTTTGTATTCAGATGCGCTGGCCTGCGAGCTGCAGACATTCCAGATACTTGTGTTCGTTTTGGCTGTATCCAGGCACGCACTCACAAAGAGCAAGATGCGTGCAGTGAAGTATAAATCCCGTCCTCTAATGACTCAAAGCACTGTTGTGTGCGCATACATGCTTAACAGATTGTATAATTAGCTGGCTTTGTAAGCTGGCAGCATGTATGATTCTCCAGTAGCCACCTAGAAATTTTACGTGGCGTAGGGAGCATATGTGTGTCCTTAAGCTTGTTGTATCCATGCAGCGATGACTGCTGGGCATAAGAGAGGGACTGCGTGCCCTGTGCCCAGGGGGGAAGGGCTTACCAGGCTCAGTGCCATCACCTCTGCCTTTCCCCTGAGCCCTGGGCTGGCAGCAGTTCATCCCGCTGGGCTGGCTTGGCTGGCTGTCTGCGGTGTGGGGACAGGGGCTGTCCCCAGAGACAGTCTCCACGCAGTGCCCTTGAGGACAGGCTCACCAGCTCTGTAGCCGTGTGCTTTAGCATGAACAGCGTGGGTTACCGCTAGAGCCCTTCTCTTGGCCTGTGAGCCTGATTAGGCATTGGCCCGGGCTGCAGCCTGGTTTTATTTGAAATACTTGGTTCAGAACTGTTAGTCGCGGAGGTCACAAGCCTCACTGCAGAGCTGTCCCGACCCTGCGGCACAGGAGCTGCTCTGCCTGCGGCTCGGGGAGAGAGACCGCCCGGGGAGCCGCTGCCAGCGAATAGGAAGGCTGAGGTTTGCTGCTGCAGGAACGCGACAGGTTGTGCCGGTGTCCGGGAGACGCGGGGGGTGGGAACACGCACCGGGGCCCAGGGCTGCGTGCTTGGGATTTCACCGGAGCCGGGGAGGAGCCGGCAGGGGAGCAAACATGACCTTGGAAATCCTTATCGAGATGAAAAGGTGCAGTCAGCGAGCACATTCCTGCGCCGGGCACGCTGCGCCGTGTGTCGCCCCGCGGGCTGCTCCTGCCCCGGCTGCGGGCTCCCTGCGGGGGCTGGGGGTGTAAATCCAAGGGTGACACTTTCTGTGCCTTTACAAGTAATAATGAGCCTGAAGGCGGGAGCAAAGCGAAGTCTGGCAGCTGGAGAAGATGGGCCACTCGAGAGGACCAGTTTTAATTATGATTCCATGGCAGATGAAGCTCATCGGTGAGCTTGGTGCCCAGAAGTCTGGTGAGCAGCCAGACAGCTCATCACAACCAACAAGGAACGGGGGGGGGTTGCAGTTTTCCCCAGCGTTGCTTCTCTTCCTGACACTTCTCTGTCCCTGGCACGCTATTTACTGCCGAGTCCTGCTAACCCAGCGGGGATTTCACTGGACAGAACAGTCTGGGTGCTCTTCCCCCGTGTTACTGAACATTTGTGGGAGGGCTTGGACAGTGCAGCAGGGGAGAGCAGAGCTGCTGGGCTGGGAAGAGGAGCAAGGAACAGGTGTGTAGGATTTAAGGTGGGAGAGATGCATTTTATGGGAGCAACAAACCATTAGCCTGGCTCAGTTGCTGATGGTTTGTGCTGTGAATCCAACACAGTTCTCCCTTCCTCCCTTGTGCTAGCACGTGTACTTGTACGGTCACATGCTAATTCAGGGTAAGAAACTGCATCTCCTCGAAATCGATCCTTTTTCTAAAATGCTTTTTGGGTGCTTTTAATCCTGAAGGATGTTGTAGGAAAGTATCACTGTACATATAAAGCAACCCTTGCAGTGCAAAAAAAGAAATCAACACTTACTGCTATGAATATGTGCTGTAAAATGAAAAATGCTCCATTTCCAAAGAAATCTAAGTATCGTTACAGCTTGACTGTGACTATAGCACTTTTGTTGCTGAGACTGCACTGCAGCTTTAGGAACGGATACTTAAAATTCATTGGTTTGTGGTGTGGTTGGTTTTTTTTTTTCCTCTTGACAGGGATAGGATAAAAACCAATCTTTCTCTGTGGCTTTTTGAATTTGCCCTTGTGTGCTGTGTGTTTTTTGTTAGAGGAATTCAGGCCCTTGCCAGTGTCTTTTAGACAATTCCTTTCCAAATGCTTAGCTTAGAGCATTTGGGTAAAAACCTTATCTTGTTTAACAAATCCTATTCAGTTTTAGAGGGTTTGGGCGTATGCCAGGAGTTTGGATGTCTGATGATGATCTTGGTGCACTTGTTTTTAGGTATGGTGGAATGGTGTGGCTTCTGCTCAAGGGAGATGGAACTTGCCCCTCTTGACTGAGGCAGTCCATTGGCTCTAGTACATGAAGACTTGGCTCCCAGTTGAATGAGCTGAGGAGTGTGATGAGCAGTCTTGCCATCATCTCTGATTCTCTCATGGAAGTAGTATTTGGTCCTGTTGAGTGGCAGAGTTGTCAAGTTTGGTAGGCTGGCATGTGCTGTATCTAGTTGGGTTACAGAGAATGTGCTGTATGTCCAGAGCCTGTGCCTGGAGGATATGGTTTAGGAGTTACAGGAGAGTGGCAGGTTATTGGATGGACTTGTTGATCTTAGTGGTTTCCTCCAACTGTGATGATACTAGGATTCTATACAGGATGTTGTAAACTTGCCTTTTCTCTCCAAACTGTTGGTCTTGCTAGCCAGTTTCTTTGTTGTTCTGAGTTTCATGCCATAACATTGGCTTTTGTTTGCCATGATACAGAGATATCAAAAAGACACAAGCAATCTATGTTTTTAGCCACCTTCACCAGGGTATATTGTAAAGAGGAAGAATGTTCCTTTGGAAGGAGGTTCATGTGCTCTTTGTCATACACTAAAGTAAAATAGTAGCTAAATATTAATAATAAGACTATGTAAGGTGTGTCTCTGACACATACCTAGAGCATGAAGTGTGAGCAGCAGTGGTGGTATGTATGCTGAGTCTTTGCTTAGTGGAAAGCAATGCTGTATGTTTTGAACTGGGGAATAACTAAAAAGCTTTTGAGACCTGGTACTTCCTTAAAGGTCTGTTGGACGCTTACAAAAATTATGATATACTGCATTAGGTATAAACTTGGTTAACTGCCTCAGGCCACTATGTACAGCAGTCTCTTCTCCTCAAGGCCTTAACAGCCAAATAACTGCCAGTTACTCCATGGTGAAATATGACACTTTACATGCTCACATTTAAAGATGCCACCTTGCTTCTGTGGCAGCCAGTGATAATTTGTGATCAGGATATCATTTATTGGTCATACCTAACTGCTGAGCCCTTCTGCTTACATCCTTTGGAACAACTGGATACCAATTCCATCCATGAGCTTGTGTTCACAGAGGTCCTCAGGTAGTACTCTCTGCAATAAAATTAGAGTTGTCTTGGGCAAATAAATTTTTCATAAGGTTTTTTGCCTTGAATTCTGAAACTTGAGATGCTGCTTCTTGTCCCAAATTTTTTAACATTTTGACTAAAATGCTCCTTCTGGTTAGGAGACAAGATGACTCAGTATGATGAAACTTTTACTGAGTTCAGGAGTTACTGTCTCCTTTCTCAGTCTCATATACCAGTCTAGAATAGCTTAGGAAAAATGATGTGTGTTTTCCTGTGGCTGTGTAAGATCTGTGCAAAGAAGAAAGGATCTCCCACAAGCACAGTGTCCCTGGAGGAGACAGCTGTGAGCTGGTGTTTGGGGAGGGAAGGGATGGCTCTCCTGGTATCACACACACTCCAGCTGTGGAGACACCCTGTGCATGGGAGTCTCCCTCACCACCCCCAGACCTGGCAGCTGGGAGTTGCAAGGGGTGCTAGGAGCAGTATCCCAGTTTCAAGACACTGTGGTGCTGATATGTTTGGCTTTGCCTGTGATGAAATGCATGTTTGTCCTGAACCTGAAGAAGGTTTTCACCTTGGTGATGCTGTTCTGAAGTCTTGAAAGTAGACAGTACCAAAATTGTAGTCCTTCTCTGTTTGATCTGAGCTGTGGTCTCTGGTCTGTGCCTCTCTGCTGAGGGACTATGTTTGTTCTTCCTGAGCTGAGTGCTGGGCATACAAATCTTCAGCTGGCTGCTTGTGCCACTCCAGAGTTGGTGGAAGGACTGCAAGTGGGCTTTAAACTGTGCAAGATAGGTGGGGACTGGGAATGCAAGGAGCAAGTGGCATTATAACTTTCATGTTAACACAGATTTGATATGTTGGCAAAATATATTGATAGTGGATGTTTAAAAATACATGATGTTTGTAAGAGTAAATCAGTCAAACTCACTTGGTGATGCAAATCTCACTTGTACTGTCCTTAAATGCAAGCAACCTTCAATAGCTGTTGATTTGTATCAACTCCTTTGCAATGTGTGAAGTACTGAGCTATGTTTAGTGCTTTGTACAGTTCTGCATATAAACTCAGTTTGGCATATTTTTTTGTGGCTTAACTACATGGTAAATCAAGGCTTTGTTACTTTGGATGAAAAAGATACTAAACCTATTAACTTTATACTCTTACCTTTTAACTCTTTACATCTCCTAAGGCTTTATTCTCACAAGGTTGTTCTAGACATCTGTTCTTGTTCTGACATTTCTGTTTATTTTTATACAGTATGGCTTTTCAGGAACTGAGAAGACATTGCATCAACACAGCAACAGTAGTAGATAGCAAGGCTGATGTTGTGAATTCCAAGTGCTTATGTGCTTCAGCAGTCACTGTATTTGTGAGCTGAGGGCTGTGCAACCTGGGCTTTCTCCTCTTTGGATTAGAAGTGAGTTGCCATGCCATCATTTCCAAAGGCTGTCATCAGTGATAACTTCTAACTTACAAGGCTGAGTCTGTTATAGTTTTGGTTTGCCCCTTTTGAAGGATATGGCATGGGTTACATTTTGCAGGGCAATGCTTATACTTAAGTATATATTCTGTATCTTGAGTTCACAATTACTTTGCAACTAGAAGAATTTTTGCTCTTCTGTGTTCTTCACTGCTCCAAGATCATCTTGACCAGGCATCTCCTCTGATTCTTGCAGGCAGCCAGAAATATTCCTGTTCATACTTGGTACTGCTGAGTTTACAGCAGTATTGAAGGGACCCATGTCCTCCTATGACTGCACTGAGGCCTCTCTGGGGTTCATGTGACTTGGTAGGTTTTTCTGTGTAGCTAGATTCAGCTCCATCTGGACAAGATTTCCAAGATGTCAGATCAGAGTGCCATGAAGTAATGTTTTCAAAACTGATCTAGGCATAAAAGCTGAGTGGCTGCAGCTGATCTGTCTTAGGGCAAAGAACAGAAGAGGCTGTGGCGATGCCCTGCTGCTTGCCTAGACTGTGCACTGAATGCAGACAAGAGAGCCTGCTAATGTTGCAGTTTGAGACTGGGCCCATCAAATAGCTATATAACTCTGTAAGAACATTTATGATGCAGAAATAAACAGGCAGTCCTAGTAAAGCTGCTGTGTGGAGTTAACAGTTAGCCCAGTGCTAGCAGGAGGTGAACCAGGGAGCAGCATACAAACCACATGCATGTAAAAGAACCCTCCTGTGCTTCCCTTGCCCCTTTCCAAATAGGCTTTCATACTAGCAATGCTTGGTTTCTGTATTGGGTAGTTTAGGTCCCTAGAAGAGACCAGTGATGCCATCCTAGGGTTGTCTGTTTTCCCCATTTCAAATGCCACATGAATATAGGGCACAGGACTTGGCAGTGTTGCAGGAGGTATTCACTGTCATACTGCTCTTTATAACAGTACAGATAGAACATGCTGGTAGGGAATACAGCAACATGCATTTCTTCTCCAAGAATTGAGGTTCATAATCACAGTACATAAAGTGAAAATTCAGTGTTCAATGAAGTCCAGTTGTAGGGTGAAGTACCAATCTGTTCCTCTTTACAGACATCCAGACAGTCAGCCCAGTGCTCACTCTGCTGCACTGCCTGTCTTTGCATGCTGCTGTCAGTGGATAACGTGTTCCTGAATGCTGAAGTACAGCAATTATCCCATACTTACCTCCTTGCTGAGATATCAAATATTTATCTTTTTCTGACAGTAGCTATTAGTTCCCTGTTCTAGGAGCTGGATGGTGGGGGGAGTCTGTCCTATACACCTCTCTATCTTGAGGTATCTTGCCAGTGTAAACTGCTGCCGCCCACACTATAGGCAGCCTTTCAGGGAAGTAGGAATGCAGTCTCTAAGACAAGCCTTCCAGTTCAAATATGTCAAAAAACTAGTCTGACTACTCTGGATGTTTGGGAGACAATTTTCCCCTTACCCTGAAGTGACCAGTCCCCTTCTTTGAGAACAGTTAACTTCCAAGTGAAGATAGAGCTGCTTTGGTTTTAGTTACTCTACTCAGGCTGTGCAAGTGGCAAGGCTGCTTCCCATCCTAGAAGAACTGAAAGCAAACTTAAAAAACAGCTTCAGCTATTTAAAGACATTTGAATTACTTGCTTGGTTAAATTCCAACTCTTGCATGCTTTTAATTCAGTAGTGTTGCACTGTTCTCATCAAGTTGTACCTTACTCTTTTATATCCTTCCTGCTTAATCGGTTCAGGAAAGCATGCAGGATATGCAGGCTGGCAGACAAGTTAATGTTGTGAGAAGCCTCAGCTCCCATTTCCTGACTTTTTAACCTTGAACTATCCCAGGAATTTTTGCATTTGAGTGATTAAGAAGGTATGACTGACCTCCTGCCTCTCTCCTGCTTGCAGAACCAGTTTGTTAATCTCTGGGAGTGATCTAAAATCTGTAAGTGGTTTTTGATAGTCTTCAGGGGTAAATGATCTGTGCTGAAAAGAAATACATGGGCAAACAGGCTGTCACTGTGTGCAAAGTAGAGCTTGTAAACATGCAAACCTTTTCAGAAGCAGATAGAACAAGCAAGCAGCTAACTGTTCGACTGATATGTACTAGGCATGCTCCTTGTGGCTGGTGGGGTGGTAAATTGTGTATTATATAGCTCAGTGCTTCCATGAATCTGTTTGAGTAGTAGAAATGTATTGCTATTAAGGGTATAAATGCATTTGTGTTTGGAATGCTTGAAATACAGACTGTTGCCTGACTTCAGGTGTCTTTGGTGTCTCCTGATCTCTTTTGTGGAGAATCTACTTGGGCAGCATGTGACTTATTTCTATAGAAAAAGAAGAGTTTAGATGTTACCTGCTCATGTGAAAGCAGTAGAGGGTCTAAATTGGCAAATTGCACACAACTCAAGATCACCTTAATGAGGTACAGAGGTTATTCTCATGGTTGGGCAAAAGAGCAGTAGAAGACATCACTGAGTTCTTGAGTGTCAATAAAAATGCTCCAAGTTATAACTTTGAAATGAGCTCTGAGGAGAGATGCTGGGCTTGCTTATCCTAGAGTTTGCCTTATGCATGGAGTGTCAGGAACCAGGAGGAGATACAAGATGAATGAGATCTTCTGGAGACTGAGAAGATGCTCAATAACCATAGCAACAAAGGAAAGCACTTCTGAAAAGCAAACAGCTCTGCAGTTTGAGTTGCTTCAGGAGATGTGCTGTTGATTTTAAGGCATCGCTATTGGTAATGTTTATGTTGTAGTTTAAGCAAATTTGTTTGGTTTACAGCAACAGCTTCTAATGCACTGGGGTTTTTTTCCCCAGACTTGACCTCGTTTTCACCGTAAGGGGTGCAATTCTGTTCCCAGTTGCCCTTTATCACAGCAGGACCAGGACCACACACTGACAGTCATTGAAATGACATTGTTTGAGGTAACTAGAAGTTTAGGGTGTCTGTGCGTTTGTGTTTGATCTCTCATCAGACTCCTTGTTAACTCCATAGTTAAGAAGCTTCTCAAATTTGTGATCACTTCTTAAAGGCTTCTCCTTGTTACCTGGGAAGCACATTCCCATTCATGGTTCCTGTCCGCTTATGGTGGTCCTGAATTATTCCTTTCTGCTCTCCACAGTGTGGAGGTCTCCCCTTCTAACTCCACTGCAGCTGGTGAGGTTTTGGTGCCTTTGGCCCAGAGCTGCCTGTTGTGTCACTGCTGAGGATACTGGCTGTTAAGGATGAGCTCTTCTCATCACCTTTTCCCTAAATTGCAGTTGGAGTGGGAATCCAAGGGAACGTTTCATCCTGCCCAGGTGTGTGGTGACGTGGTGAGAAAAGCTTTGCCAGCAAGATCATAAAACAGAGCCTCTTCACTGCCACACCTCCAGCCTCCAAAGGCAATTCTCCCTGCAGGGAGAGAAGATGCTCCCAGGGAAAATAGTTACTATAGTGACGAATAGCCCTGGTGTGTTTGAGGGCTGGATCACCAAGTTGAGTAATAAATGTGTAGGAGTCTATTTTTAAAAGCTTTTGTGAGGAGGAGATTGCTGTAGTCCTAGAAAATTTGTCTGCAAAGTGATAGGTTTTTCTGTGCTGAAGTTTAAAAATAATCATCGTCTGTCTTGAGAATGGGATGACCTCATTAAAAACAAAGAAGCTTGTATGTCATGGTGTCGAGCCTCCTGGCAGTGATTCTTGCAGCAGCCTTCTGAGTTAAGTAGCAGCTCTACCTATTAACAGGTTCCTCAAAACTCAGACCCACGAGGATCTTGTGTACAGCTATCCCAGTGCTGCAGCTGGAATTGAAGTGCTTTTGGCTCATTCTCTGTCCTCATCTGTGTAGCACATCCTGGCACATAATGAGCAGTGAGTATTACTCAAATAAGAAATGAGGAAATGCTGTTTAAAAAAAAAAAGTAGAGAAACCATTGAAAACAAAACTTGACTCCAGGCTTCTCCCATAAAATGCTGTATTTAAAAACTATTTGGTTTTGCAAGAGAAATTATATGAGTGGAAGTATCTGCCACAACATAATTTTGTTACCTGGCTTGACTTGTTGCCCATGAAGCCTGTATGCCTCAGACACTTACTGTGTACCTGTGAGTGCAGGAGAGAAGGGGAGAACTGAACAGAGCTGCTAAGCTGTTTGTTAGGGTTTGATGGCTAATCCTGTAGCTGTAGAAGGAGCTGACACGAAGGTCCTGAGTGATCCAGGTGCTACCTTTGTTCCTTATGCAGTTTGCTGCTGCTATGGGTACAGTAAACTGCAGGAAATCCCCTAGTCTGTGCTTCACCCATAAAGAGTCATGAAGGATTTCATATAAGGCCATGTGATCTGTACTGAACTGATTAAAATAAGGCTCTCCTGTTTAAATGGCTTTACTTTGTTATGGGGTCTGAGGAACCCTGCAAACATAGGGATTAGGTGGGTTTACGCACAGCGCAGAAACTTGGCAGTGCATTGTTGGTTTATAAATGCTTCTCGTCGCGGTGACCCAAGTGCACTGTTTGCTGACTGCACGTCTACGTACATGCACATATGTACTCAGGGCTGTGAGCCTAACTGAAAGCTGCCTCTGGGTTTGCTACATTTCTGTAGGCCACCAATTGATACTGCAATCCAGCAATTACAAAAATAACATTTCCTGTTTTAAGAAGTTTGGAATTGATTTCTGTTACCTTTGTAGTATTAACTCCAGATTTGTAAGTGGCACAGGTCACCCATCTCCTGCTCCCATCAAGAACGTCTGTACAGCCATGTTTAACAAACCTTCTGTCAATCAAAAACTGGTTATACAAGGATTATTTGCCTTCAGTTTCCTGTGTAATGAGGTTTTTGATTGACAACAGTGGAGTTAAAGACTATAGAAAGGCTTTCTGAATCTGAGATGAGCAAGGTTCCATTTAATACTGTTTGCACATGATAACATTGGCTTCCAGTTTTATCTGTGATAGAAACTGAAGGTGATAAAAATAAGAAATATAGAAACCCTTCTCATTTAAAAAGTAGAGCTAGGAAACTAACTTCCTATTTCCTGCTGTGGGAGTGGGATTTGAACATCATTTGCTGAACAAATAATTGAGCTATTAGGGTCAAATGTTTTGCAAAGATGGGAGTGTCTTGGTATGTTCACCGTGGCTGGTGGGTGAGCAGTGGCTTTCCCCTCATCCTGCCTCCTCCTGAAGACTGTCAGATGCTCCTCATATTAGTAAGCTGGGTGATGCTGTTACCTTTTACCTCTGTTATCAGGATTAGTTTCCAAAATGATGTCCTTGACTTGCTGGGTGTGGTGGTTGGTATGGGTACCTGGTTTCCTGGTGTCCTTTCTAGCAATTCCTCTTCAAGTAAATTTGAACTTCTTGAATTAAATTAAATTTTAAAATAACATACTGAAAATGAATAAAATATGATGGAAATAGATAAATCTAGGTTGCTGTCTTTTTTTCAAAATACTAAATATTCCTAATACTTACCCTGATTAAAATGCAGCTAATGGGGGAAGAGCAGTCATAGATATGATGAATGTGAGATACAGGTGAGTTGATACAAGATGAGCATGTGAGTGACTTATGGGTGAGCTAGAAGGCAAGTGTTAGGCTATGATTTACAAATATCTTCTCTAGCTCAGGTTAGTTTCTTCTGCAGAGCTCTACACCAAGTGCAGCCTCCAGCTTAGAAGCAGATGAAGCACTTGAACAGTAGTTGTGGTCTAACTGATGCTCTAAAGGGTGCTAGAGCAAAACAAATGTGGCTGGAAGATGCAGACAGACTTGTGTCTCAAAGCATCATCTCTTTTCACTAGACCAGTTTGGGTTTAATAAAAAATGCTGTATTTACAGACTGTAAGTTTACCTCTTTGGTTCCCTCTTTGTGACTGGAGATCAGAAGTGAAAGTCAGGGTTTTCTTTTGGGTGCATTGGGTGAAAGCTTGATGAATGAATCTGGAGGTTTCCCTAATGGAGGAGAGTAAGGAATGCACAAACAATTTTGTAGGTTTGCTTCCTTAGTTACAAGTGGTGAAAGGAATCCATTTTTGCAGATCACTCTTTGCATCTAGCTACAGAGAGGACTTATTATATTATAACGTGGTTTGACTGAGTTGATGAAATTTTCTTTTTCTGAGGCAGCTAGGAAGCTTTGTGAATTGCAAAGGAGATGTTTCAAAAGAATAGTTCTGCAGATGTGACCTAGCTTTAACTTCCCACATGCAGGAACAGTCCTGTTTTATGTAGCAATAATATAGCAACTGAATCATGTCTTGCTGTGAGAAAGGAACTTCTTCCTTTGCTCGTTTAATCCATTATGTTCCATTGTGAGTGTGCTTAGGGAGGCTCTTCATTTTTGAACCCCTTCTGGAAAATCGGTTTATTTCAGTCTTCATAACAACCCCTAAAATCATATTTTAAAACAAGGAAATAATCTCCTTTTTTCATTTTATGCTGTATTCAGTATGGCTACACAGCATATTGCATGTCTTTCATCTGTAATTGTAGCATTGCTACTTTGATTTGTGCCAGTTTTCTCCACAACAGCAAGGGAAAGGAGCTTAGAAGAGTAAGTAATATGGCTATGAAGCTGCAGTTATTTGGGGAAATAGCTATAAGATATACATTGTCTGTAACAAATGGAATTACCCTCTTACTTATAAAACTAATTACTCATTTCTTTGCTAGTTGAATGACCGATTTCTCCTTTAATGAATTCTTACTCCCCTATATAAATAGAATAGCTGCAAGCTTGTGGTCAGCCAGGGAGGATGGCACCAGTCTGTGCTTGGTGATGAGTGCTGCGTGTGAGATATGCTGAAAATATGAGTCTCAGAAGTGAAATAATTGTCTGTTTCTGAGCCCTAGTAACTGGCAAGTGTCCAGTTGGCTTGTATCATTGCTATAGCAGACTGGTCCTGCCTTGCTTTTTCTCCCCTTTTCCCAACATTCTGACTGAAAGAACTGGCTGGATGTAGATCATGCATTGCATTTCCTATGGAAAATAGGAATAAGCATCCTTCAGTTGCTTAGCCCTGGCTTCCTATTGAGTCTGACCGTTTCTTTGCACATTTAGAAGGAATTCAGCTGCTTCTTGCAAAACAGGACGGGACAAAAGCTTAACAGAAGCTTTATAAGTTTGGTATTAAACTTTGGAGCACCAAAGTCGGCACTGCAGTGCCATTCCCTGATGAAAGTATTCCCAAGACCTGGACTTAATAGTGCAGCTCAGCACTGTTTTTTGTTTTAGCAAAAGAACTGTTTGATATCAATGTTAGATGTGATTCTTGAGCAGAATTGTGATGCAGAGAACTCCACTCAATGTATCATAAAACATACCTCAGTATCTTAATTTGTATGTCTGCAGCACACCTTCACCTAATGTACTTTCAGTATGGGTTAAATTACTGCTGTGAGTTGAGGGATGCTTGCTTGGAGCACTCACCAGAAATGCTGAGCACTGTAACTGGGACATTGGGAATGCATGGCTCCTGGTTTAATCAGTCTGTAGGGCTGAATGGAAGTTGGTGCACAAACCCAGAATGAAATTGCAGCTCTTCTTACAAAGTCTCTATAGAAGTAGCAAGACAGTAAACATATGACCAATTCACAGCAATATTTTGAGTATCACTAGTCAAATGATGCACTGGAAAAAGCCCCTTGGACTTCCCATGGTCTACCTGGCACACTCTACCCCTGCTGACTTTATAAATAAACAATAAGTTTTCTTCCTTTCCCTTATTCCAGATAACATCTCGTAAGCATTAAATCTAAGCTTTATCATGTACTACAGGAGAAAGATTTTTTTTCACTGCATGTTTTTATAAAATATTTGGCCCTGGAAGAACAACATCATGCTTACCAGGGCAATCAAATAATCATTGCAACCAAGTCCTCAGCAGTTATGCTGAAGTGCCATCATGCTGGGTTTCCTGATGTTTGTGAAGTTGAGACCAGCCCTTAGACAGCTTATACAAATCAACTTGATTCTTAAGTCTCAAGAAAATAAGTGAAGACCAGTTCTTCTGGTTGTCTTTGGGTTTTTTTGCAAATGCATGACTGTCCTGAAGGCACTGAGGTTTTGATGGACTTGCAGAAGGTGCTCCTGAGTCTGGGTTCCAGGGGAGCAGTGAGCCCTGGGGTGGGCTGCAGTGTGTGCCAGCCCAGCCCACCATGGTCTGCAGCACCATGCTGTGCCCAGGGGAGCTCACCTGGAGGCTGTGCCCTGCAGCCTGGCACAGCAGAGGTGCTGGGGCAGCCAGGGCAGGGTGGGCTGTGTTCCTCATTACCAGCCATGTTATCCCAGCATGCCTGTGCCCCACTCAGTGGTGGGAGCAGGTGCTCCATAGTTCAGTTTGTAGCACTGCACCATCCCTCTTCCCTGTCTGTCCTGCTTCCATGGGAACTGCTAACGTTAAAAGCAGCTGCTGTTTTCAGAGAGGGGAAAGTGCTAACCCTAGTGTTTTACTTAAAATTGCCAACACGTTTGCTACAACACTTTCATCTGTTATCTCCTGAGAGTGGCTTGTATCTGACCTTGCTCTGCATTTTTACCCTTGTGCATCTTTGATTTATCAACTCAGAGCAGCACATACTGGGTACTTATTCTGTGGAAACAGCTTGATCCACAGGAAAGAACATGGGATAAGGGATGGCAATCACAAGTATTGAGATTCTATTTTATTGTCAGGTGATCTCTATTTTCTATACAAACATGCTTTTGATACACAGTCTAGATTAAGAACAGTAAAAATAAACCCTTTGGTGAAACTTTATTGAGAAAGTTACATAGTTCTATGTTGTGAAGCTCTGAGTTCTTTTCCACGGTAGAGCTTTAAATTAAATTGAATTTTTCTGAGAAAATAGTAATTCAAACACTGTTTCAGATAGCAAAGGCAACATGTTGAAAGTGAAATGCAGCAGCAGGGAAGTAGAGGTCTTAGTGGCTTATGTAGCTTTTACAAAAACGTTCCCCTCTTGTTCTTACTGCATACCAGACTTACAGGTTGCATTTTGGGGGAATTATGTTAGTCATTAAGTGTTGGGTTTATGTTGAACCTCTTCTGGTTGGAGGTTCTTTTTCCTAAAATGATGACTGACTGTAAGATGTTAATATGGGGCTACCAGTTGGTTGTTCAATGCCTCCAGATAATGCTAAGAGTTATGTGGCACAGCTGAGTACAGCTCTGTGGTTGCCTTTTGACCCAGTTGCCAGAGAGGGGCTGTGGTGGCTGTACAGTGTGTCCTGCCCTTGCTGCTCAAAGGGCTGCGCTGGTAAGACAGACTCACATTGTGCTTTTGGCAGCTGGAGATGTGAGACACCTGCAAGATTAATTCTTCCTGGCTTGTGCCTCCCTGCAGTGCTGTGTTTGGTTAGTAGTTTTGTTGGTGCAAGCTGAACCTCATTAACTCAGAGTCAAAGGGAGGAAAGGGACGTGGTTTCGGTGATTACAACCTGTGGGGTCACTCAAGGAGTGGGTACTCCAAGCTTTGTGTTTAGCCATACAAGCCTTCAGACTGCTGCTGGATGTGGTCTCTAATAGAAAAACTCATTGGAGCAGTACTGAGGAAATACATCCTTGTTTGGATGGAGTGGGTTACACATTTTTGTGATACTGAGAAACTAATCTAGTTTGCCATTAATGAAACAGAACATATTGCAATGCAAATGAGAGGAGTTGCATGACAAGTGGTCCCACAGTCCTCAGCACTTGCTATTGATTGTGCAGTCTTAATTATTCATGCTATGCAAATTGTATTTCTCATCTTGCTCCTTCTTGTCTACATATTTTTGGTACAGGACTTGCCTGCAAACAGTCTTGTTCTTTCAGTTGAGAGACAAGGATTGTTTCTGGCAAAGTTCTTAATGTTCCTTTGTTAAGTGAGTGCTGGCTGAGCCGGGCAAGGCTCCGGAGCTTTGTCAGAATGAATTCATCTTGCTGTAACTTCAGATGAAGAAAGGGAAGAGTTGTTGTAGTATGATTTGATAACAAAAGCTTTAAGATAGTTTTCAACTTTGATGCCAAAGCCCTTGTGGCACTTGTTTTCTGGTCAGTTGTTTGGAATAGACATGTGGGAGTGTTCTTTTATTCATGTTAAATATTATTTTGCATTTCAGGTATACTAAACCACTAACCTTTGCAGACTGCATTAGTGATGAGTTGCCATTAGGATGGGAAGAAGCTTATGACCCTCAGGTCGGAGTCTATTACATAGACCACAACACCAGTAAGTGACATGTTACTCTGTTTTTCCAGAGTGATTGTTTTGTGCCTGTGTTAAAATATACTGAACACAAACCCACAAAGTTGCTAACAGCAGGTTTTAGAGTAGATGAGATCTGCAGCCTGTGAAATCAAATCCTGTCCTTCTCCATCATGCAAGGTACTTCCCTCTCTAACCAGGAATTGAGACCTTTTGGTTTGCACTCTTCAAATCAGCAGTCACATTCAAGCTAATACCATGGACACACCTCAGTAAGATTTGGTTCTGTTGAGGAGTCCAGCCAGGAAGCAGTGATCTGGAGTTTGTTCTCAGCCTGGAATTTGTCCATGTGGAAAGACCATCAGAAACAGTGCAAAGGTCTTGTGCTGATTCCCTGTCAGGGATGAACTGAATTGACTGCACAAGCTCCCTTTGCTGCAGGAGCTCACTCTGCCTTTGCTGGAGAGGAAACTCTCAAGTCAGCTTGGGATATGCTGAGATGTGTGCAAGTTCAAGCTTGTGGTGTTTTTATTCTGTGTCCTCAAACTAAGCCACTGTTTATGCTCTTTGTTAGATTTCTACACAGACCAAAAGAGTTAAAGTTAGAAGCTCATTGAATTATAAGAAAATGCAGCATTTGATATATCATTACAGACATTGTTAGGATAAGTATATTGGGCTGAGCTAGAACAAATCCCTTGAAAAAGTAATAAACACAATAAATTGGTGACTTTGATTCTCTTTACAGAGCAGCTCCAACTGCAGTCCAGAATTTCACAGCAGAACCATGCCCAGACCCTTTGAGGGGGGAGCTTGTAACTCATACAAAGAGAAGAACTTTTAAAAGACAAAAGTGCCTTGAAGTTGTGGCTTTTTTATATCTGCTTCTAGGACTTCAGCTGAGAACTTCAGCTTGTTTGTTTGGGGTTTTTTTGCTTTTTTCTTCTCCATGTTACAGGAACTTCTTAAAAATAAAAAAAAGTAGAAGTCTGGTGTGTTTTTTTCTTGATGTTTGTTATTTTTCCCCTTGGGTATCATCTTCTTCACACCCTTCCCTTTTTCAGAAATGCCACAATTTTACCTGCCCTGAGACTGTACCTTCCAGGCTTTAGCAACTTCTCTTGGGTATTAAAAATGCAGAATGAAAAAAGCCTATTCCAAAAAAACACTAACTGACCTCTGCAGTACAAAGATCAAAAGTTTCCAGATGTAAAGATGACACAGATTTTTATTTAGAGTTTGTCATACTGGAATCACACACTTTACATATCTTTAAATGGCTTTATCCTAAGTATTTTTCTGTGAGGTAGGGGACATTGATTTCTCTTTTCATAGGAGAGGATAGTGGGAAAGAAAAAGCAGGCAAGCCTGCATGATCACGCAAAGGAGATTTGTAGGGACAAACTTTGATTGAGAAGGTGTTAAATTGCAAGGCACAAATTGGGATCTCCTATAGATATGTCAGACCATGTCTTGTGTCCATTTCACGGTCTAGGTACAGGAAAGTAGCCTTGGCCTGAAGCTTGCTGTGGGACATATTGGACTTGCTGAGTGTTTCAGCTAGCAGAAACCTCAGCAGTGTTAAGTCCATGGTTGGACTCAATGATCCTAAAGGTCTTTTCCAACCTAAATGATTCTATGTAATTGGGACAAACCAAACATGATTTTATTTTACATTTGAATTGGTCTCAGGGTGAACATGCAAAGGTTACACCTTGGTCTGTGCCACTCAAGCACCACAGGAGTCAGGAGCATGCAGAGAAGCCTTCAAGCCATGCTGCCACCTGCTTAACTGCACTTGCTTATACAAGTTACACTTCTAGGGGATATCAGAGGCTACAAGATTTTGAACTGGAATTTAAACGAAATGGTTAAAAAGAAGAGAAACAAACTCATGATCCTATTTCTTATGCCAGCTCTCATCCAAACCATGATAAAGCAAAACATACCCACTTAGCTTAACCTAATCAAGCAGCTCATCTTTGTGGTTTATGTTGAAGTATCCTCTGGAGAGTGTCCAAAACTTTCTTCCTCTCCAAGGTCTCTTGCAGATTCTCTGCACAGGAAGGAACTGTCATCAGAGGGTGTGAAGGGGATGGAGCCATGTTGGTTCTTGCTGCATAAGTGTTTGAGACTAATTACCAGAAATAAGTCCAAGGACAGACTTAAATTAAATCTAAAGCCAGGAGCCATTAAAAGAAGTGAGATAGAGAACAATTCTAACCATCTCTCTGAGGGAAAATAAATACAATTAAATTGAATAGAGTACCCAGAATATTCCTAATACAGTATTAATGCATAGCCCTGCGTGTCTCTGTCTTGGATAACTTATTTGGAATTCGATTTGCAGAAAGAAATGATGCTGATGCAAGCATAGTAAGGCTTCCTTCCTCCAACATGAAACAACCAGATTTACTTATGACAAGCTCAACATAAAATTAAAAATTCACAAGACAACAAATGATGTAATAGCCTTCATTTCTATAGTCCTTTCATCTCACTTTTGAATTATTATGCATTTCCCAGTAGCTGGGGCCTATGGAGAGCCCTTGGTCCACCTTTTCATTGATTGGCATTACATGTTTGAAAACCAAAGCTGCAATCAAGGGGCTATGGTTAGTGCTGTGATTACTGAAAAGGTTGAGAGGAATGTTTTGAAAAAATATGGAAACAAGGCATTTCAGTACTTAAGTACTCCTCTCCATGCGCTGACTGCTGAGTACTCCCCATATCAGATGCTGTATGGGCTTGGGGCAGTGGCAGTGTTTCACCACCTGCCAGAGGTGTTCAGGATTGTAGGGTTTTGTAGTCTTTCTCCTGGTTGCTTATAACAGAGGGATTTCCCTGCAGAAGCTTCAACCACCCTTCTTGTAATTATAGGAAGAATGGGCTGCTTGTCTAAGGAAAAACTGGAAATAATCAGGCTTGAAGATTTATGTCTAGGTAAACTTATGACCCAGTGTCCTGAATTAGGCTTCAGGAGTTGTGGGTGCTTTATCAACATGCTTATTATGCTTGAAATTAGTCCTGAGTCACAGTTGCTGGTGCTTATTCATGCAGCCTGGTTGAGGGAAGCTGCCTGTCTGGGAACATGGGGAGCAGCTCCCTGGGTAACTCACAGCAGACTTTCCCCTTCTGGTTCTACTGTGGAGTAAGTTATTCCATCTGGGTGCAGGATTTGAGGGCAAGAATTGAGGCAGGCCCTGGGGATTTCAGAATCACATGGTTGCTGTGTCCTCCTGACTTTTCTTTTGCTCTCTCTAAGAGAGACCATAGTACTGTCTGTGAGGGTACCAGCATCTACAATTGGTACAAGCAACTGCTTTTTCCTCAGGTTATTTTGGGGCAGTTTTTCAGGTCCAGGCTTAGCTTTAGTATTTCATCTGCTGAAATGTTGCTTCTGCTTGCAGGACATATAAAGGACTTTTTGTTGAAATGCTTCTACAAACCATACTGGTTCTTAAATCACTTATTGCAACTTCTCTTTTTGCTTTGTAATTTGAAATGCCATGTGTTCATTTGGGTCTTGAGATGTTGTTAAAACAAGTTATTGCTGGAGTAGCCTGTTAATTTTCTCCTCAGCATGATCATGGACAGCTTGTGAAAATGGTTGAGTGTCCATCCCTTGGGTAAAATCTTTTATTTCTAGTTTTGCTCCTAGGATTATTGTCAAACTGTTCTCTTGCCTACATCCTGTGTATTGCAGTGTTAGTCTTATGCCTGACTCGCTTAAGAGCTGCTCATACCCTGGCAGCTTTTACTAAATATTTAAAGAGGCTCTTAAGATATGCAGATTAGATTCCTACTGATAGTTTCAAGCAGGTCCTTTTTATTAATTATTCATTATGTGGTAACTAGGCATCCTTATTCAAGCATGTTAGTTTAGACAGTTCAGAGCACTTGGTCAACTGAATATTGGAACGTGTTCCAAACAAGAACATGTAATAGCCTTGGAATAGAAATGAAAAATGTTTTGGACACTTCTTCACAAAACAGAGCCAAACACTGACAATAAATTTCCCTCATTAGTATTAGGACTAGCTGCGTGTCTGTGACCTTATGCCTTTTTCATGATTAGAAACCTGGAAAGCAATGTATTGGTTGTGTTGGGCTAGCAAAGCTGGAAGTGGTGTAACTGCTCATGACTGCATTGCCTATGTTACCTTAAACTCCACCTCCTGTGTTCTTCAGTGATTTACTGCTGTGCCAGCTTTTGGTTTACTCCTCTTCTGAGATGCTCTTCATATAATGTCATTTGAGATGCTTCCACGAATACATCCTGTGATTTACTGACTCTTTATTTTTATTTACCTGTGGAATCTGAGTGAGGAGGTTTTCTTTCCCCTTTTTAATAAAAGCCACTTGGCAGCCAAAGAGGACAGGCAGAGTTGTAATTGCTCTCATGTTGTCAGGTGCATACAATGCAGTCATGTGGTAATGGTGTCTGAAAGTTTTTTTTATCAGAGAAGTAGTACAGGTATTTTATTTGTAATGTTATAAAGCAGTTGCAATAAAGATAAGTCTAACTGTCAGTGTCAGTATCTTAGAGCTGTGTGTGTATATTCTTGAGCAAATGTTTTTAAGAGCCAGAACCAGAATGGCTTCAGCAGCAGAGGAGTCGAAGAGTTGTATGATGATTTAGTCATGAATTGTTCTACACAGAGATTTAGCATGGTAGAGCTTATTGGAATTCATTGTGGATCAATAGTCACCTCCAAAGAAAAACAGAAAACATCCTTATTTCACTTTTTTTATTACAGGAATGGGGCAAGGGTCTGTTTTAAAATGTTGTCATAAATAGTGGAGCTTCTCCAGGCAGCAAAAAAACCTGCATTCTGTTGATCTTGCCTCCTTCTGTTTTCTGTCTAAGAAACTACCCAGATAGAAGACCCCCGAGTGCAATGGCGACGGGAGCAGGAGCACATGCTGAAAGATTACCTTGTCCTGGCCCAGGAGGCGATTGCCGCACAGAAGGAGATCTATCAAGTGAAGCAGCAGAGGCTTGAATTGGCCCAGCAAGAATATCGGCAGCTTCATGATGTTTGGGAGCACAAACTGGGCTCTCAGACCAGCTGTGAGTAGTTAGGGATCTCTTAACCAGTGGTTTTCTCAGTCGTGAACCCACTAGGACAGTGAAACGTGTGACGCTGGTCCTGTGATAGAGCACTGTGATGTGTCATGATATCACTCTCCATGTCTCCTTAGTTTGTCTGAAAAGCACTTTCTATGTTTTTGCTAGTCACTTCCGTGGACTGACCTCCCCATGCTTTATTCTAGTGAATTATGTCTTATGGTGGAGAATTCCACTGGCAAATCCTATGCCCGATATTAAAAGTTTTGAAGTAGTTTTCGGTCAACTGAAGGATTCTTACCTGACAAGGGTCCTGTCCATCATCTCTGAAGTACAGTTTTTGGTCTTTTCTTCAGAGCACTGTGCCTGAGTACTGGTATAGCAGAGCAGCACACTGTGAATATGAGTTACACTGGCATGATGTGATATGTCTTTTAAACTAGAACCAGGCAGAAAAAACTAGAAATGCTTTCTCATATTTTATAGGGCATAAACTGATGGCTGCAAGGATCAAGATAAGTCCCTTGCCTACAGCTACCTCTAACAACATTGCACGTTGGAGAGCTTCTGTACCTTCTGTGGCAGAAGGGTTTTAACCACTGTTGGGAAGAGAGTTCTGCTCTTAAAGGGACACTGATTTAATCTTGTGTGTCATGTTGTATGGTTGGTGATGTCCTCAAGCCTGTAAGAAGGCTTGCGTTGCATTTTTCAGTTTCTTCTTCTTTGCTTTTCTTTGTTTCTAAACATTCAGTTGATTGGTTGCTATAAGAGAAAGTCTGAAAAAAATAATTAAGTAAACCTTCATTCAATGCTTGTCCCTTCAGTTCTCTTAAATGCCTTTGGAAACACAGGAAGCTACACTATGGAATGGAGCAAACAAGTTTGGGAGTCTGAGTTATGTGTGTTAACCTGGAACAAATCCAGACTTTGGAGATGCAGGACATGTTCTAGCCCCTTTAGTATATGCTTTTTCTGGAGTACTTAACTGCTCTGTTCCCTTTCCCTGCCTTTGAGGGGTGAGATCTGGAAATTGGGTAAAAGGCCTACATCACAACGTGTGGAGGAGCAATGGGAGGTCTTGCTTTGTGGTGGGGCTGGTATAAGTGTAGGGAGGTAGGCAGAGCTGCTAAACTGGGTGCTGTATTTGTTCTAGTGCTCTCTGGCTCATCATCAAGTTCCAAGTATGACCCGGAGATCCTCAAAGCAGAGATTGCTACTACAAAATCCAGGGTGAGTAGTATGAAGTGAGTAGGGTGAATAGGACTTTTTCTTGCCATGAGTAATCTTTAGATATTTCCAGACCTCATGGCTAATAATAAAAGGAGATGCCAAAGCAGTTGGAAGAGCTAATGTTGCCATTCTTAATCTAGGAGATTATTTATCAGCATTTTCAATCGTTGCAATTTTAGGAGGGTTCAAACTCTTTTTTTTCCCCTTGGACTTGAGGCTTCCTTGGCTGCTGCAGTCCATACTGCTGCACAGATACACTGTGGGGTATGTGGCCACGTGCTGGCTCCTCGGTGTGCCACAGTGCTGGAGAGCTGCGAGTTCCCTCCAGAGACTGGCAGCTGTTTTGTCCTGGGCTTAGTGTGGGTTGTTAGCAGTGGCAGTGTGTGCTCTCATGCAGAGCTCAGTTTGGGAAGAAGAAAGGACTAAAGTAAAGTAGGTCAGTCTGGCCTCTGTGGAGGAATATAAAACAGCAAGCTGTAGGGTCAGTGAATTTACAATATGTATTATCATCCTGCTGTGTCACTCATGCAGCGCAGCCTTTGGGTTTGGTGTCTTGGAGGGTGGCTTCTGTTTGCTGCAATGTACCTCCTGTCCTGATGCTTAACAGTTCTCTTAACGACCAGGAAGGTTTTAAACATTTCTGAGTAAAGTTGACATGTGTTTCATTGCTGTCTCTCTTGAGGTTTTCTCAACTTCTCTGCCTCTGAGGTTGGAACTTCCCTTGAGCCCCTTATTGAGTGGTATAATAGTGAGTACTGGATAAAGCCCTAGCCAGTGATAAAGCCTTGATGAGGATGCAGCCAGGGCTGTTAGCAGCTGTTGAGATGAGCTGATTATCGGGAAACTTTGTTTAGAGTAGTGTCTACACTGAATAAATTTTGAATGGAATGGGTAGTGCTGTACCTAAATATTCATGTAAAATATCATTCTCAAAATGTGACACCTTGCTGCAGGTTAATAAACTCAAGAGAGAAGTAGCTCACATGAAGCAAGAGCTCCAGTACAAAGAGCATGGATTTCAAACACTGAAGAAGTAAGTGTGTTCTCAAGATCTTATTTTCAGTGCAGATATCTGTGGCTTGTAATGCATCCCCCACTAAGTTTATAAATAGCTGCCTAAATAACGTAAGCTGAAA
>NW_008650566.1:39442-50902 GCF_000695815.1 Acanthisitta chloris
AGCAGTACACAGCCATGGGGGTAGCTCTCTCAAATCAGTGCCTATATGTGATTGGCCACATCAGAACTGACTTCATGGCAAAATTATATTGAACCAGGATCTTGTCAGTTAACTGGTATTCTGTTTTACTCAGTATTATTCAATATGGTTCAGCCCACTGTCTTAACTGTAAGAGCTATTGATTTAGAGCACTGAGGAAAAACTTGAGGTGGAGTGGAAGGAGAGGAAAGGTTTCAGGTACTTACCTTCGTATGACTAGACATATGGCATCTTTTAAATAAATATTTATTATAAATGTCAGCTGTGGTAGAATTCCTTGGAGAAAATGGAAGAAGGAGGCAGCTTGTAATTAGGTTGTGCAAGCAAACACATCCATGCATGTGAGTCTGTGCCTGGTTTTCAAAATGATGACTGAAAGTAAGGTAACTCTCATAGGTGGCTAGCAGCAGTCTGCCCAAACATATTGGCTTGGGTAGTTTGTGTGCACCTTGGTCCTCCCTAAGGAGTCAAAGAGATGATACGGCGAAAATCAGAGTTCTGAAGCTTAATGTACTGCTGAGTGGAGTAACTTAGGCAGTGATGAGTGGGGTTCTTTGTTCCTTCTGTTGTCCTTGTTATACTTTGGAGTGTGTTTTTCTTAAAAATTAGTGCCAAGATGCATGCATCTAGGATGATTCAATTAACTGGACATTAGAAAGTGTTAGCTTACTGGGGTTTTTTTTAAATTTCTATACAGAATTGACATGAAAATGTCTGATACTCAAGGTGGCTACAAACTTGATGAGGCACAAGCCATTTTAAGTGAAATGAAAGCTCTCAAGAAGGCCATCACATCAGGAGAGAAGGAAAAACAAGACCTCATTCAGGTATTGAAACAGGGTGTCTTTATAGTATTTTGTGTCACTATTGCTATCAGATTGAACTTCTGAGAAGTAATTTAAGTATTTTGTATTTCAGATATGTAATTGAGATTTTTATTAACATAGACTAGTTCTGTGTTGTGGCTGGACTGCAGCCTTAGAGTTCTTCAGATCCTGGAAATAAGAAGTATAAAATACAGCAGCTAAGAGTAATAAGCACTGAATGTTCATCTCATGGTTTATTGGTGAAGAATGAACCAGTGTGATTGTACTGCTGACAGAGCAGGCCTAGAGAAGCCATGAAAAACTCTGTGGCTCTTTTGGTCTGCATTCTCCAGCCAAGAGCCTGTCTGCCCAGGCAGGATGGTATGCTAATGCCTGTGGGCTGCTGCAGGCTGTGGGAAATGCAGTCCAGCTGTGCCTGACCTCATGTTTGTGGAGTCTGAGTGGGCACAGTAAACGTGGTCAGATCTTAACCATGCGGTTAGGCTAAAGTTACGTGGCTGCTGAGGTACTTTGAGCAGAAGTGAGCTCACCTCATGACTTTTTATGGTTTTAGAGCTTAGCCAGGTTAAAAGACAGCTTTGTGAACGACAGAGGATCCCAGTCAGACCTGTGGGCCAGCAGCATGTCTGTGGAAAGCTCCAGCCCGTTGTTACCTCGGCAGTACCTGGATGTCAGCTCCCAGACAGATGTTTCAGGAAATGTGAGTAATGCATGAGAAACCATGTGCATGTGCAGACATTCCTCTGAACTATATGCAGTACTGCCTTAGTATGAGTTTTCAGGCATAGGCAAGTTCCTATGAAATCATACTTTATCCTGGTTTAAACTTAAGTGTGACTTCATTTTTGTGTGCAATGTTAATATATCTCTTAAGGGAAACCTTATGTTTCCCCACACTACCTCTATTAGAACAATCCAGGTGGGAATAAAAGGGAAGGAAGTTTTATTTTGCCTGTAGGTGTAGCTTCTTGTGACACAAATATTCCCTTAGCTCTTTATAGCAACGATATGCTACAAGACAAGAAATATTCAGCAGCTACCTATGGGCTAAGCTCTAAAGAGGAGTCTGCCCTTAAGATTGTGTTTGGCTTTTACTGTGTTACAAGTGAGAACGATAGCATATGTGCAGATATTCTGATGCCATCAAACGTGTAGTGCTCATAAACCTTCAGTCCACATGTGCAACAAGATCATAACTGTCAGGGTAGTGCCAGCCTTGGCAAGGACTCGGTTCTGGGTGCACCATGTGTCTCACAGGACAGCACAGAGCCTCTGCTGTGAACCTTACTGCAATGTTTTGCAGCCACTTTCAGTCAGAGCTGCACATGTTACTAAAGATCTGCAGATCTGGGCATGATGGGATGTCCCTTGTCATTAAGACTTTACAGCCAAAGCAAGATGTCATCCAAACCAAAATGCAGTGCAGCACTTAAGGATGCAAACAGCATTTAACAAGCTTACAAAGGTGTTTGTGTGTGCATGGAAATAGAAGCCCAAGATAGATGTGGTAGATTTTCTTTGTTCTGATAAACTAGGCCAAGAAGAGGCTCTGAATATTGGGGAGTTTTAAGTATTTGAAGAAATCATGAGAAATGTAATCAAAGACAGCACCCTGCTATTCTCTGATTGGTTTAACTAGGAAGTGAATTTGACAAAAGCAAGTGTCACTTGTAACCTCATCAGTTTCATTAGGAAATACCAGAAGAGAAGTGGTTACTAACTTGCTGATTTTATATTTGTGCCTCAGTTTATTACCAGCAGCAATAACCAGTTGGCTGAGAAGGTGCGATTACGCCTGCAGTATGAAGAAGCAAAGAGAAGGTAATTCTTGGGGCTGTTGTACCTTTTGGCTGCCACACAGCTTATTCTGAGGATATGTTTCACTAGAAGAGGTGTCCCCAGACTGAAACCCAGCATTACTGCTAAATAAATATGGGAATTTTCAAGCCAGTGAGACAATAAGCTTTTTGGGCCGGCATTATCTTTTAAGAAATAAATAACCATCCTAGAAATTACTAAGACATGACTAATCCATGAAGAATTCAGTCTGGCCACACCTATGGGGACATAAGTGGTTTTACTACCTGTTGCCAATGCTTCCCCATTCCTAATAAGGAGACTGTATTGCAAGGCATCTCCTTACCTCATTCAAAATGAAATGAATGTTTGCATGGCTTTAAGTCTGATAAAGAGAAATGTATATTTTGTTAACACCTAACATATCAAAATACTATCAGTGGCTGCAATTTCGCAGCTTATCTGTACGAGCTAAGTTTTCACCCTTGCCCTCTGATCTGAGATGAATGAAGAATAGATTTTAAAAAAAGTCTATCTACTTAACAGGCCAATTTAAGCAAAAGTTTTCCAGGATTTACTGTTTAAATAAATAATATCTAGCACAACTGTATAGTTAAATGAAAAACCCCCAAGCATTATTATTTAGGTTTTGGCTGGACTAGTCCTTTTTCAGTGACATAACCATCAGTGGTGGTGACTTCTTCACTTTGAACTGCTCTAAAGGGACTTTGCAATTCCAGAATAACAAAGTTCAGGTGCATAGTATGATCTGTACTTGGGATATGCAAAGAGAAGGCTTTTTCTCCAGTCTCTGCTTAGAAATAAGAGCTTTAAGGCTGAGATTACTCATAATGTTCTCATGTTGGTATACGGGCATGACAAATAGGCCCTGTTTGTCAGTGGCAAAAAATTTTATCTGTGTCTGTGGCAGTTGTGGTAGACTGTGTGTGCCCAGCTGCTTTTGACATGAATTTACACTTTTCTTCCTAGGTGGAGCAATTTTATCAGTCCTGTTTATTTTGCCAGTCCAAGATTTGCCAAACTATTTTGACATTCAAATCATTCAGTGACTTTTGAAAGCAACATTAAAAATATTGTTCTTTCAGATGCAGTGGTTAACTTTTCAGTGTTAAAATTGCTTTTTACTTTTAAGCTTTGCTGAAGACTGTGGTTTAATTCACACTGACTTTACATCTTCAGGTTGAAGAGGCGTATTCTTACCTTAGTCTGTATCTTTTCCAAGGAGGGGCAGGCAAATAGTGGCAAACCTGAGAACATGATTAACATGCTCTTTAAAAAGAGACAGAACTTCATAAAGGTAGCACAATAGTTCATTTGAAGTAATGATGAAGGGCATACAACCTAATCTTGCAATTAAAGAATCATTTATACCCATACCCCACATCTGTCTTAGATTATCTATAGATTTTTCTCAGAGTTTAAAGAACGTTACCATGGGGAAAGATGGACCTGAATGGATGTGAATAATTGATGCTAAAATGAAAAGATCTCCAGCTATCAGAGCACTGTGGTTTTGGCACAGTATTTAGTGGGAGCTGCAGAAACAAATACCTTGACTGGTTTAAGGCTGGAACAATACTATGGATATAGTGACTCACAAGGAACCTTCTGTTCCTGTGAAAATTCTTCCTTGTGATGTTAGAAGTGTTTCCTGTCCCCACAGCAGCATTAAAATGTTCCAAAAACACAATAGAAGAGTAAGTACTTTGCCCACGCACATACTATGAAGGAACCACATGGTGGAAATACATGTGTCTTATTAGCTCTGCATTATCTGGAAAGGTAAACCTTAAGGCTTGAAATCAAGATGATCCCATATCAATTAGCTCAGAGCTACTAGATTTGTAAGGTGCTGATGCTTTTGAAAGCAGACTGTGGCAGACACTGTTTACCCCACTGTTGTGGACCAGACTAAAGGCACAGATGTAGGTGTATATTCTGCTGAACATCACCATAGCCAAACTGTCAGGACACAGTTCTGTGTGTTCCCTTAGCCACCACTAAGGCCTTTCATGTCATGGCTCAGGGAGACAATGAGAGCCCTAGAGCAGGTAATGTTAAACCTGCAAAAAATCACAGGGCAGCTGCAGTGACAAACCTTTAGCTTAATTGGATGGGAAACTGATAATAGGTGTCATGTCAAAAGAGATGTCATGACTACATCTCGACAAGGAGATAGCTGCTGCAGCATAGATGTCATCAGAGATACAACTAAATTATGTTGTACAGTTCCAGACATTTAGTAGTAACTCAGTTGTGAGGCACTTGCACTCTGCATGTTTTAGTTCCTTAAACAGTTAAAACTTTCAGCTTGGGTTTTGTGTGACTGGTGGTAACTCTGGGATTTTAGATGTTTTATAATCTCCTAAAATGAAATATTTTAATGTCACATTGAGCAGCATAGCAACACTGGAAGGTATTTGGTCAGTTTTTAGACCACACCTCCCACTTAGATTTATTTTTCTTTCTGAAGAACAGAGGCTGATCTGATATAGGCTTGCTAATTACTGATTATAGATACACATCTTAATGTACACTTCTGTGGGAGATGTATGTGCCCTGAATAATCTCCAAAGAGACTTAAATATTTCATGTGTTATGCCTATGTTGCAGATAAGTACAAACTTTCCCTAGTCAATAAAAAAAAGGAGACTTGATATGACAATGAATAGGTCATCTAACTGCTTTTTCGAGGTAAAAAGAAAGCAGTTAAATAAAACTTGAGCTTCCTGTTCTGTATTTGTTCAGTCTTGCAAGCTGGTGGCCACTCAGAAAGATGATGTGACCTGAGCCCAGCACTGCAGACCCAGCCTGGCTCAGCAGTTCAGTGAGTGCCGAGGGGTTGGGGTGTTCAGCCAAGTGCCAGACTGTCAGCAAAGAGTTTCTTTTGGAATGGTACTGTTTTATTGGAAAAATAGAATACCTAAACCTCCTTTTAACTGAGAAGGGGAAAAAGAATGATAATTTACCATAGGTAAAACTTCAGGGTAGTTTAGCAAAGCTGTTAGATTCGGAAATGCATGGAGGACAAATTCCAGTGGAAAAGCCATATCCATGCAAATGTATGCCAAAAGCGATCAGATTAATGCCAGCCAATCCTCTTAGACTCATATCCCTTCAAAATGCACAGAGGAATTCTTGGATTATGAATTAATGCCACTGTTAATTCTTCATTGGAGCACAGTATTGCACTTAATCAGGCACTCAAAAACAAAACAGCTCTTAAGAAGACCTAAAAATAGTTGAGCTGAACATCTATCAATTATGGAACTTTAATTAGAGTAAGCAGCCTGCTATGGGAAATGGATTTAAGAAAGTGAGGCTTCTCTTCAGAAAGGTGATCTCTAGCCTCTCTCCTGTGGTGGTGGAGGCAGGTCAGTGTGTGTGAGCCTAATCCTTCACAGACTCTCCTGGGGCTTGAGTTCCTCTTGGCCTCTGGAGCTTGGAAGACAAAGCTTTATTCTTCAAGGCCATTCAGGACCCATGTAGCTGCTGCTGCCCAGATCTGCATCTTATTGCATACACCACACACTTAGATTTTGCTGGTAGGTATTGAATTTGCTCTGTGCCTACATGTGTGCTGGTTTGCTGGAGGAAACGCACACTGTCCTGTGCTCTTCTGTAGCATAAACTAAATTCTAGAAAGAGATGAATCCAGATTAGTAGCTCCAACTATTTGTTGTGCCCAATTTAATTCCTGTAATTCTGTCACCAGATCACAAAGCCCTTTTCAAAGGTTGATGAATATTGGACAAACATTTTACATGTACAGAGTTTCACTTCCATTTCATTATGTATTTACTAAACCCAAGTGAGAAATTTCCCTGAGTTAATCATGTGAAGGGGCACATATGCCTTGACTCTCTGGTCTTCAGTCAGGTGAATTATTTTTGCAAATGCATGGCAAATAATAATATGGATAATTATAATAATATTATGAATAATAAAATACATTGCAAAATACTTTTTCTCATTGTTTGCCTTCTAAGCTTTTTAAATTTTTTTCACCCTATCCCATTCTGTCCTTCCCATTCCCTGCTTCCCACTCAATTTTTTTGGACTGTGTGAATACCAGAAATGCAAGTCCTTGGTAATTCTAATTCAGCTTTATCTGTACTATTGTTTCTCACCAAACTACCATGATTGCCCTGCCAGATCATGAAGAGCTGTAGATCAGTGAGTGTAAAGGAGACAGCTTCCTTTGGGAAGACTGACACTGCTGTCCTTGGTTCCATACCCTGTCTGCTGCTGGTTTTCTGCTTCCCTCTGTATGTTGCCCTGCAAAGCTGACCATTTGTGGAAGTAACTGAGATATTCAAGCAGTTGGAAAATTGGGAATGGTCAGATAGCTGGGGTGAGCAGCCTCCCTACCTGCCACAAGCTGTGGTCTCCTCTGCTGTCAATCAAAGCTCTTGCTAAATTCTAGATCTGCATTGCTGTTGCTTGTAGTCATCATCTTCCTGCTTCAGCTTATATGCTATGGTGCTGAAGGACTGGTGATACAGACTTTAAACCAAAATCTGGAATGACACCTCTAGCGAAAACAAACTTTAAATTTGATGCAAAAAAGCAGCTCTAGATTTAGGTAGGATCGTATTGTCTCTTCAACTCTTCACATCCTCAGGTCCAGGTTGCCCCAGAAGTAGCATAACATTTCAATGTGTCCAAATGCTTACTGTTGAGTCAGCAGAGTGGATTCTTCCAGTAGCAGCATGGAGATATGATTAATTTCTCCATTGTAAAGACTAAAGAGACTTTCTAAACTTTTGAGTAACCACTGATTTTTATCTGAATTGTGTACAGTTCTTATCCATAAAACTGATTAAAGATCAGATATTTACTTTGTGATACTCCACACGAACTACTGTGAGGTCATTTGCTGTAAGGCATATGAAACACCTCTAGTATATCTGACAGCTTTCTCTGAGATAGAGAATTTTTGTTATTCCCTGACTGGTGGACACTGCAGATTAGCTAGAGACTTCATTTTCCATTGGGAACAAACCTGAGTTAAAATCCTATTCTGCATGTCTACATCCCAGGGGTGCTGTCACTTGACAGCGTTTTGGTAAGGGGAACATGAGGATGAGGGGAGTTGTCCCAGAGCTTCTTCAGGGCAGTGGAAGATGTGGTTGGTCATGGTGCACCCTTGTGTGTCTGGAGCAGGAGTTCAGGCACTTCTCAGGGAATAACTGCTTTTCTTTTTGTTCTGCAGAATAGCAAACCTGAAAATCCAACTGGCTAAGCTTGACAGTGAGGCCTGGCCCGGCGTGCTGGACTCTGAGCGGGACCGTCTAATATTAATTAATGAGAAGGAAGAGCTCTTGAAAGAAATGCGATTTATTAGCCCCAGAAAATGGACTCGAGGAGAGGTGGAGAGACTGGAGACAGAGAGAAGGCGCCTGGAGGAAGACCTTCAGGCTGCTAGAGACACTCAGAGCAAAGCTCTGACTGAGAGGTAGGTTACTGGGCATAGGACACAGCATTCATTGTTGGACAGGAGGTAACTGGGACAAAACAACAACATCCCCTGGCTGACTGCTCGTTGCAATGTGCCCTCGGATTTCCAGGAGATTCGCCTCAGAAAGCTTCTGAAATCATCTCCCAAACAAACCACCTGCAAGTCACACTCCCCTAGTGGGGAAAGGTGGTTGTTCTTACAATGAGTCCTTCATGGGCATGTAAGAAATGCTGAGAACAGCCCAGTATAATGTTAGTGTAGTGTAACATTTCTGTATGCAGCCAGCACCTCACAGCAGCATCTACAGTTGCTGTGCAGTCTGGAGCTTGGTAAATGTCAACAGATGGAATTTTAAATTTTTAAAATTTGTTGTTTGTTCTGAGCATCCTTGTATGTGATTCCTGTAGGATCTGGTATTTGGCAGGGCTATGGGACTTGCATGGAATACCCTGTGAATCTAAACTAGCTGAAAAAAATGCCAACAATCTTCCCTAATTTTACTTGTGTTGCAGGGGGAAATCTCATGGGAATTTACAGTGAGGATGAATACTGTATTAGGCATTGCCTCAAGGTGTTTTACAATCTGGATGTAGCAATGTGGGTGGCTACAACAATGTTTCTGGTAGCTGCAGTCTCTTGAATATATATGGAATAGGCACATTGCATTCACTCTGTGGCTCTGTATTTTCATTTCTTCCACATGGTCAGTGTCCAGATGACACCAATTTTCTATATAAGTCTTTTCATGGTTTTATCATCCTGGAAAAAATTAGACATTTCATCTGTTTCAGCTGCAAGACTTTTACCAGTCTGCAATATCTGTGGTTTGACAAATGTTTCTGGTCTTGCCATAAGGTGAACACTTTCATTTGGGACTTTTAGGAATATGGTCTTGTTCTAGTGTGCCAAAGAAACAGCACATTTCTGGAGAAGGATTTTGTGTCCAGAGGCTTGTTAAGTTAGGGTGTGACCACCCAAGTGCACATGTGTTTGTTTCAAACCAATTCAGGTGTGAGATAAAGCTGAGATGTTGCTAAGTCAATAATTCATGTAAAGCTGTAATGAGACGGTTAATAACTAAATCATGTAACCATGTTATAGACCTTAGTGAAAGGAAATGAAGGCATTTACACTTGTGTTGGCACAGTAACTGTAAGAATTCAATAGTGTAGTGAGTAAAATCTGCTGGACTCTTGAGGTCTGATCATAGAAACATTAACTTTTATGATATAGCTGTAGTTGTTTTCCCCTGTTGTGAATGTTTTCAGGATTGAGTTTCATATTTCAAGAGCTTTTGAAGTTGGTAAATACCTACACATTTTGGCCAAATTCTGCCCTATGTTATACTGTGTATTCTTAATAACTTCTGTAGGATTTCACAGAAAAAGAAAAGAGTTCTTTCCTTTACTCATTTAAAATAGTAAATGCTGTTTTAACTCATCTTTTTCTTCTATCTTCTCTTAGATTGAAGTTGAACAGCAAAAGAAATCAGCTTGTCCGAGAACTGGAGGAAACAACACGATTAGTTGCTATGTTGCACACTCAGCTGAAGAGGTAGGTAACCTTTTCTAGAAGCTGTAGGTGCTTTAACTGCACATGGTGCCACTGCCTTTCTCTGCCAATGATTTCATCTCCCAACTGAGAGGGCTAAAAGGCCTTTCAGTTATAGTAGTGACATAAGACCCCTGTGGAGTCAATGGAAGGAGAAGCCTTGAAGATCTTTGTCAGTTTAGACAGATGCTTTTCAGTGGACTGAATAACCTTGTGGTGGTGCCTCTGTCTGACAACAGAAGGAGTTTGCACAGTCCCTTCTATTTCAGACATGTAACGTTTAGGTGACTAAGGACAGATGAGATGTTTTCACTAAAGCTTGAATTACTGAAGTATATTAATAAAGTATGTTAAAGACAGCTTAACACTCACACCGCAAATGAAGTGAATCTTAGTAATGCCAACTACACATGAATGTATGAGTATCATGATAATATTTCTCTAAATTAATTGAAGTGTGCTGTTGCAATGTAGACAATGTGTGAAGGTACCCCTGAATCTGTTGTGGTTCATGGTGTATAGAAAGGTTTCTGCAGTCATAATGTGGTCTGGGTGTTAAGGCTGTATTTTTGAGAGAGCACAGGATTACTGTTTCCAGAGAAATGCTTGACTGCAGGCTGTAAGGTCAAACAATCATTTTGCTAAAATTATGTTCTGATTAGCAAGAAAGTTTGGTGGGGTTTTTGTTTGGTTGAGGTTTTTCCTATCAGTGTGTACTGAATTTACTCTGTTTGTAGCTTCTGCTCCACTTGGATTCTGTTTCATTTTGTGAAGATGACACCGAAAAGAATGGAAAGAAATCATAGTGCAAGACTGACATGTAAATAAGACACCATGGAGAATAGCTATCTGTGATGCTTTTATGCAGTGGAAATGCATCATATTTTCATTTCACCTAGCTGATTAGGGATCTTTTGAGGTGACCAAAAAGCATGTGAAACTAATTTCTTCCTAACTATGTGCCCAGTGTTCTTGGCATGCTCCTTCATAAGAATAAGTGTTTGTTATTAACCCCATAATGCAAAATGTCTGGCATTCAAAGCTATGCACAAAAGGAAGTTGAGCTCAGTTTTTTGATAGGGAAAAGATTAATTAAAAAACCCTCCCTTTTCATAGTGAAATACACTGAAAAGCTGTAAATTTATTAGTCCTGGACAGATCTAGATATACTGCCAATATGTGAAAACATCTATCATGTTTTAGTTATATTTCACCCAGAAGCTTTTCTGAACAAATGTGATGCAGTGCACATCTGTCATACAAATGCAGAAGACATTTTGTGCCAAAATTGTACTAAACACAGCATATTTGCCTTTTTCTCATAAGGTCATGGACATAATTATACAAATGTAGCTTCCAGCTTTTGCCCCATAAATAATAAATAAGGGATTATTAGGCTTATTAACATCTCGCTGTTTTTCAGTGGGGCAACTTAAGCCACTTATACATATGCAGAAATTTTTCAATAGCTAATCCTTATCCGAAGTGAGGGTCAGTAATGAGCAAGGTCTTTAATATCCAGGGCAGGAGTCTTGGTTTCAGTGGAATTTCTAGACATGGTACATATTGTAGTCACTACTGGAGTATTTTTTGGGTCTTCTGAGCAGAAAACTGTGCTGTGGTGTCTGGGCTTTCTCATCTGAACAGACTTGTATTCAGCACCTGATTAAAATTAATTTTGTTGTCAGTTATGTTCTGAACCTAGATCTGTAGGGATAAATAATGCGTGTGAACTGATTTCACAGCCCAGCCCCAACTCTTTCC
>NW_008650566.1:50934-55379 GCF_000695815.1 Acanthisitta chloris
CATGTAGCAGTCTTTCATGTAGGTAAATCCTGCCAGTTTTCTGGGAACCACTGGCTGTTGTGATCTCTGAGAGCCAGTTCCAGGCAGCTGTGATGCTGCCTTTTGGCTGCAGGTCCAAGATTGAGGCAAATGGAAGACAATTTCCATATGGTCAGACACTTCATTGCAATAACTTCATCTTCTTGCATGAGCCTTGCTGGTTTTCGTGGTCTGCTTTGGAGATTAACAGGAAGCATAGCTGTTTTGCAGACAGATGTGGGAGGAGGGTGGTGTCACTAATTTTAATTGATTTGAAACTGTTCATTAGAGTTGTTTTGGCTAAACAAGAACTCTTCCAAGTTTGATATGGTGAGTAGAAAAACGTGCAGGACTGATACTATTTCTCTTGAGAAGTGACCCAGCGTTGCCGCTGCGCAGACTGTGGTTCTGGATTGCTGTGGGGACTAATGCGTATGGCCTGAGCTAACAAAGCAAAATGGACCACGTGGGCTTAGAGATTTGGTGACATTGCAATGTTTTCATGAGAAATCAGAAGCTAATGTGTAATGGTTTTCTGACTTGTTTCCTTCAGTCTCTCCACGAGCATGCTTTCCCTCTCCTCGAGCAGCAGCCCTGGTTCTCTTGCATCTAGCAGAGGATCTCTTGCCACCTCCAGCCAGGATTCATCCACCTCAGCCAGTTTCACTGATCTCTACTACGAGCACTTGGAGCAGTTGGAGCAGTTGGACTCAGAATATCAAAACAAGCTTGACTTGCTCTTAGAAGGAGCCATTGGCTTTAGACCATCAGGCTGTATCACCACCATTCACGAAAACGAAGTAGCAAAAACTCACAAAGCAGATACTACGAGTCGCATACAGGCCCTGAGATCCTTGTCTGGTACTCCAAAATCCATGACATCCCTATCTCCAAGGTCATCTCTCTCTTCTCCATCTCCACCTTGCTCTCCACTGGTGATAGACCCACTCTTAACTGGTGATGCCTTTTCAAGCCATATGGATTTTGATGATGCAGACATAAGTACAAATCTCTCAGAACTCACCCTAAACACTGGGAGTGGCAACTGTAGACTGGAAGAGCCTAGAGCAGGAGATAAGCATCTAGGTCAAGGTATGGTAAGAAAAGATTTGCATGCACATGCATGCATTTATTTTTAATGTTGTTCATAAAGCGTTGAGAAGCAAGTGTTTAAAGAGCTGTCTGTCATCTTGATGTCTTTATGTTGAAAAGTGTTTTCAACTGTGTGTTCTGTCTTGTTGGGGAGGAAGGGTTGGGATTTTAATTTGTACACAAAAAACACTGCTGCTCTGATGAGTCTTGCAGAAGACTATTTAGGTGTGTTTTTATTGTACTTATACACATGTGTACACAAATCACAGGGATTTCATGTGCAAATATAAATGATTGTGGTGGGATTCCTGGTTTAATTTGGCACTAAACTATTCAGAATGTCATCTAGTGTTGTGGGTCTGGGAGACACATAATGCCACATTGACGCAAACTTTTTGACCAAGCTTTTGAGGAGGTTCTGGGAAAGCCATTTAGCTTAATAGTTAACAAATTATACTAGTAATCCTTCCCTGCCACATCAGTGTGCATAAGATCTTACTCTGGTTCCCAGTAAATGAGTGGCAATGAATTTATTAATTTCAGCTGAGCAGACATGTCAAGGCTGTGCTTGAATTCTGCTGTTTTGAGGCGGATGGTCTCTTAGCAACAAAAACGTGTTTAGATTGTGAGCATGATAAAATAAGACATGTAGAGAGAGTGGATGTTCTCATATATGCATATGGCTTATTGGTGGGTGGGAAGGGTTCATCCTCTTTTAGAATTGAGGGCTGGGCTGAAGCGGATGAAAAGCAGTAGGCACAGTCAGGGCACTCATGCTAGGGCCTCTCTGAAGCCCTTGTGGCTGTAGTTGGGTTAAATCCAGTGAGTGAAAGGACTGGATTTGTAGCTGCAGTGAAGAAGAACTTTAAAGGCAATATAAACTTGCCAGCTATAGTCCTATGAACCAGCTCTGCAGTTTGTTTCTGTTTTTCATAGGATTATAGAACAGACTGTGTAGATAAAGGGAACTAGTACCACTTTACCACTGCCTTCTGCATTAAGAAGGCTGACACTATTTAAAACACAATAAAAGACACCAGGGCAAATCTTCCCCCTTTGAGCTACCATTTTCCTGCAAGCAAGAAGTATTATGCATTTGAGTAGGAAACACTAATTATTCTTATTATAACTGGGCACTGATTAGTTTTAACCTTTTTAGCTCTTCAAGATTTGCCAAGGCTGTTAAAGTGAAAGCTCAGGTGTTAAGCAGATTAAGTGATTACTGCTGTTAGCCAGTCAGCAGACAAAATAATCACCATAAGTAGTTTATTTCAGGGCAATAACGAGATGAGATTTTGTTCCTCAGGCATTTTGGGGGGGGTGGTTCAGTGTAGTACCCAAAACACGGTGGCTGGATCTGGGGCAGTCAGTACTTGGCCTCGTGGGCAAAGCATGCTCACGTGTTCTGTAAGTAGAGCTGAGTAGTATATATCTGAGGGATTTGCTTTTCCTTTCTGTTAGAACAGAACCTTGGAGACTGAAATAAGGTTTCCTTTCTCATCTGAAGAATACCTGAGTGATTCAGGTGGAACTAACAGCAGGGCCTGGAGTCTGGCAGAGTCCAGCATTCTCTGAGGAAACGGTGTGGATGTGAGGACAGTGCATGACATGGCTCTTCAAGGCATTGTCATGGTGTGTCCAGGAGGGCCCATGGAAAGGAAAATGACAGGAAGAGAAGGACAAACTTTAAGTTCTTGATATGAGTGGGGAAAAAAAGGTAGTGTTATCTGCCTGCTTGGAAATATGGAAGAGAGTTGAGTCAGTTCTGAACTCTTCCATAAGCTTTCTTTCTAGTGTGATACCTCTTCAGAGACTTAAGGCTAAAAATTGAAAATCCAAATTGTCTGATAATTAGCTGCATGAAATAGTTTAAGACTTGCAGGGCTGAACTTCTAAGTCTTTTGCAAAAACAGTAAGGAAAAGGATGGCTGCACAATGAACCCTTTTCAGGGAACTGTTCATCTTTATTCAGGTTTACTCTTCAGCACTCTGCTATACAGAGACATGCTTCATTGCTGGGTTCTGTGCACCCTCTGTGTGTTCACCCCCCCTTGGCCCCAAGGTGCTCAGGGGAAGTGGTCAAAACTGAGGCTTTCTGGGTTGAAATTACTAGATGGCATTGGTAACTGAAGGAGAAAAGGAGGATAAGGGTCTGGAAGCCAACCTGCAGTGTCTTTCCCTGTATGCAGGCCTCATCCACAGGGATTCCCAGAGCAGCATCTCTGAGAGTGGTGTGTAAAACTCAAACAACCTGATCTAGAAAGCCAGCCAGCAGGGAAGAAGTTATTCTCATATTAAAACCATGGACTAGAGGTACAAAGCAGCATTGAGGAAAGAAGCAGCATAGTTTTGACCCTGCCCACGCACCTCCGGCGCAGCCTGTGGTCCAGAGCACAGCAGGGGCCAGGCCCTTCACACGGCAGGAGGGAGGATGGATTAAAATGTGAATGTCAGTATTAAATGAATCCATTTGTTTCAGATAGTGACTGATACATTGTGTTAGAGATGCTAACTTCTATTCATGTGTACTGGCCTATGGGGAGAAGATTTGGACATTTATTTCTGTCCAGTGGTTCCATGGGAATACCAAGATGAAAAATGCCATTCAGCAGTAGTGTCGAAAAATCCATGGATAAATGGGCCCAAATGGCACAGGTGTCTCAATGGATTGGTGTTACCTGCAGCACCCTCTACTGTTGGCTGTAGAACAAGTCCTTATGGTATTCCATAACCCTGTGTCAAGCTTGCACACTTTTTCCACCAGTTTATTCTAAGCTGGTTTTAATTCTTTAAGTGGCTTTCTGAAGAAAAAACAACAAACACTCGCAAAAAAACTCCTAAAGACAAAGTCAAAGCCCGAAAAAACCCAACCAAAACCTAAACTTGCTTTGTCATAAAGAAAATATGCAATGGAAACCATCTATTGGTTTGGGGGCATGTGCTTTCCTAAGTCTATGGACTTTTCACTTCTGAAAAACAAAAGCCCCTTGGAGAGGAGTGCATTGCACTGCTGCTATGGGTTACAGCTGCTCCCAGGGTGGCACATGGCACCTCCTCACTCTTGGAGCAGGTCTCCTACAGCCCTGACAGTGATGGAGCGCTATGAGCTGGGTGCGTCCCAGCACTTGTTAGCCATGTTGGCAGACTGAGTTCTCCAGATTCTTGGCTGAAACATCTCTCCACAGAAATGTTCAAGTGAAAAGGTGCAGAATTTGCAGAAGTTTCCAGGGCATATCTTTCCCTGTTTTGTAGCACAATAAATTTACATGAGATAACACCTCTGTGCAAAACTCCTTGGTTTCTCTTCCTTGGTTTCTCTTCCTTATCTCCTTTTC
>NW_008650566.1:55399-69451 GCF_000695815.1 Acanthisitta chloris
TTTAAATCCTCTCTCTTTCTCTCCATGTTCAACTAGTTAATCTGGTATTTCTGGACCTACCTTCTGTCCTGTGTGCACAAGCCCTTTGGGTTTGGGGGTAGGCAGATGGTGTTTTTATGCTGTTCCCTCTTCTTGAAACTAAGCTTTCCAGGTGGGATATGCCCCTCCACATAATCCATACTTGATTGGAGCTTGGTTGGCAGCGTTTGCCCAGCCACTGCACTCTGGGTGGCAGGGACCAGAAGGCCTAGTACCTGCTTAAGGATGACTTGCAGTAGGAGCTGTTTTATTGGTGCATATTTATAAATTCACTAGAATTTAGAAGTTCTGCTTCTTCTACACACTGGCCATCATATCATGGGTACCTCCCTGCCTTTCCAGGGCTTTGAAAGCCTCTTCTGGCACTGCCTGTGAGGACCTGTGCCCATGGAGGTGCTGTGGCAGCCAGCTATAAGGCACTCAGCACAACTTGTGTGTAACCTCAGCCTGTGGGTACACCGCTGCAGGGCCCAAGGACTAAATGGGCATTGACTCTGTGATGAAGCCCTGCTCTCACCTCCACCACATAGGCTGCATCTCCCATTTTCCTGAGGCTTTTTGTTCTCCAGGGCAGTTTGGCACATTCCCAATGTACTCACTTCATGGTTGCTTTTGAGCTCAGCCTGCTTGTGTCCTCTCCATCTTCAGAAATGTGCTGTTGTTTAGCAATACTTGGGTGGGGAAAAAGGCAATTCAAAGGGAGGATAAGAAGCTGCTGCTTATCCAGGCAGTTCATTTTCAGTAACACCTGGTTTTGGTTTTCCTCTGCTTTTCTGACAGGTATCAATACAGCTGGAGGGACAGCACTGAAGGTGGCCTGTGTGTCAGCTGCAGTGTCTGATGAATCTGTTGCTGGAGATAGCGGCGTGTATGAGGCATCTGTACAAAGGTAGACATCACATCTCTCTCTGGGATGAAGTGAATGACTCAGCTTTGCACACAACGTCAGCTGGAATACTGCTGGTTATGGCCTTCTTTGTAATTCGGTGGCTGAAGTTCTCAATCTCAGATTTCCTAGCACTTCTAAAAAACTATGAGCAGGTTGAATTCGGGTATCAAAATGGCCCATGCTTCCCGTAATAGAAGTGGCTGAAAGCAAGCTCACAGAGAGCTGTTTGAACAGCTGGTCTGTTTGTGAAGGTGCTGGTAAGCTGTGGCTGCTGCCTTGGTGGGGGTAGTGAAGCCATCTGGCAGGTGTAAAGTTCCCCTCCTCTCAGCCTGCTGTCAGTGACAGCCCTCAGTCTCAGACTGAGGGGATGTTTAAGGGAGATAGCAGAAACACCATGGATGTGTATGTGCTGCAATACAGTTCCCAAGGGCTTGGATCCAGTATGTGATGCATGCAGGACTTCTCCCACTAAGGGCATAGCTGGCACCGCAGCTGAGAGTCACTGCTCTTGCTGGGTTCTGGACCTCCCATCCTGCTTGCTAAAGCTGTCTGGGGGCCTTTGACAAAAAGTTCGCTGGAAGGTGCTGATCTTATTGGTACCTGCTTTGGCTGCATCTAACAGGAGATTTCCTACTGGTTTTTTTAGCATTGAGCTGAATTTTAGGGATATTAATGGCAAGACACAACTGTAGAAGTGAAAAACTGTTCGTCTCATATTTCTCCCATTCATTCATTATCTTCATTAATTCTCTAGATAAATGAGTAATTTTTATGTTTACAGCACAATTCGCTTTGACAAGAAAGTGCAATGCTTCTGCTCATGGGCTCAAGCCAGGCAGTCAGACAGTTGGTTGTCTCAGGGCCCCTGAGTCCCCTCGGCAGGATAGGGAGCTCTGCGGAGAGGGGAGGAGGAATAATGTGTGACAATTACAGAAGGCATTCCAAGTACATTACCTTGTCTGATGTTATTTAGCATTGTTTGGGTTATTGACTTACCAACCTTTGTGGTGACTACAGTGTCATTTTGATGCCTGTTCTAAATGGTGAGGGTGGGATGAGCAATACATGTGTCCTCTGTAGCTGAAATATAAGGAAATGCAAGAGAGTGCTAAGTAGCAATATGGAAAATACTTAGAAGATAAGAATAGTAATCCCGTTTTCATGTGCTACAGCATAGCCAATTAGAGTCAATTAGCCAATGAATGTGGTTTTAGGGACCTGCAGTGCATAAAACTTTGGTGGAGGAATACACTGGGAGGGAAATGATGCAGATAGCTGTTTCCAGCAAGACCAGTCAGTGTACTCTGTCACTTTTAATGTGCTTAAGAAAGTTTGATTTCTTAAAGAAACAAAGGAATTACTTAAATCTAATAGAACTTGAGAATTTTTGCTGTCATGATGCAGAACAGGATTGCAGTTGTTAAGTCTTATTTCTCTTGCTGGGCAGTCAGCCGTTTTTGCTAAAAACCAGTCAAGGGAACCCTTTAAAAGTCCCCCACTGCCTTATTTTTGCAGTCTTTTGTGTGGATTTTTTTTTTTTGGCAGTGAAAAGGGAAAACATATGACTTTCTGCTGATAAGCACTGTAATACATACCTCTAAGGCTGACTGCACTTATTTCTTAAATGGGCTTTCTTTCAGCTGCTAATTTTACAAAATCCATATACCCAACCCCTGAACGGAAGGGAAAAGATCTTGTATCAGCTAAATGCAAACACTTCAATAAGAGGCAAATCAAGGCCTTAACTGTCTTGGATTTCTTTCAGACCATGTGTGTCAGAATTGATGGTGTTTGACAGTGATGATACAGAAACAGTTGGGACAGCTAAAGTGCAAATTACAATGAGGTAAGCGTGACACATTTTTATTGGATTTTCCTTCTAATGGAAAGAATGATATATGGGATTTAAAAGATAATGCTTTGTGTGCTGTTTTCTTATCCTGTTTATCCTGTCCTATTAGTATTAACTAATGTCCTCTTTGTAGTGTAATTGAGAATTACACTCAACTCTAGGAGGTTCTTGGCCCAGTTACCCTCTTTCATCCCAGGGGAAATCAGCTGCTGATAGTGTGGTATGAGGGTGCAAACCAGCAATGGGAGCACTGACAGTGCTGGGCTGGAGCAAGCCTTTTGCTGGCTTGCAGTGTCCTTCAGTGTCCTTAAATGTGCAGCTGAGAGTAAATGGCAGTCATGATCACTGACCACTCCTGAATCCCACAGCGGTGGGTAAGGCTAGGAAGGCAGGCACAGAAGCATCCTCCTTACACCACTTAGTGGATGTTACGAGGGATTTGAGGAAAAACTCGTTTGTCATGGCCATCCACAGTAAAACAAGGGTTACCCATAACATCTTCACTGTTGTACTTCTAGTATTTTTTACTTGTAACAGGCCTTTCAACAAATTTCAGTTACACTACAGCAATTTAACTTGACCCCAGGAAATGCAATGTGTATTTAATCAAATCTATAGTCCATTGTATCTGAATTCTTAAGTTCTGCATGTTCTGGACTGTTCTGTATTCTGGATGTTCTGCTAGCAAAACTTCATGTAGTATGAACCTGGTTTTGTTTTAAACTATAGGCAAGTCATGGTCCCATTATAGTGTTGTCTTGTTTGTAAATTTTTCATGTTGTTTGTGTTAATGAAACAAGTGGAATACTCATTCATGGAGTCCAAGACAGACTTCTCTAATAATAATGCTTTTTTGTGTCTTTCCAATACAGGTATGATGACAAAAATAAACAATTTGCAATCCTGGTCATCCAGCTGAGTAATGTTCCAGCACTCCTGTCACAACAAGATCAGAAAGTGTAAGTGGGTGAAATAAACATGCTTGAGGTATTTGTATTGGATTCCAGTGTGGGGGGAAACTGACATTGGTTTTTGGCTTTTCACACTTAAAAACATATCCTTTCTGAAATGTTTCTATACTTTGTTAAGCGTGGCAACACTTACGAACTACTAACTAAGCCTGTAAACTGAAATAAGGCGTAGTGTTTTCCTCAAAGGTCTGTGTTTGCTAGGAAAAGACTTAGCAGTAGCACTAGCTGACAGGGCTCTTAACTGTAGCAGTGCTTAGAGCAACTGCATCGAGGGGAGGTTCATTCTGCTGCAGAACTTCTCCTTGGACACCTGGACAGGTGTGGGAAAATGTGCAGCTGCTGCTAGACTCATTGTAGGCACAAGGTTTCTAAATTCAGCTGTGTGCTGAATAAGCTGGCCAAAAAAATTGAATCCTTTTTGCTGTTTCTACCTACAGAAGGGTGTTAGAAGTGTGACAAGTTACACAGATGTAAACCACTATGTAAAACATGATCCTGTGATGTTTGACTGCAAGATTCAGAAGGATGAAGTCTATGGCAACTCACGCCACTTCACATCTCTGATGTTGTGATGTGATGTTCCTGTTTTCTCAGTTGACTGATATACCAAAGAATAGGATAGGACAGGAGTGTCCACAGTGCTTAGGATGACTTTCACTTGCAGAGAGGTGGAGCTGTGGCCATGCACACCTGTAGGGCAGTCCTGACTGCAGTGCTGTTTCTCACAGGAACATTCGTGTGGCTGTCCTGCCCTGTTCGGAAAGCACGAGCTGCTTGTTTCGCACGAGACCAGTGGAAGCTTCAGACAATCTTGTATACAATGAACTATTTTGGGTTTCCATCTCTTACCCAGCTTTACGCCAGAAGACTTTAAGGGTTGATGTTTGCACTGTAGATAAGACTCACCTTGAAGAATGTTTGGTTAGTATTCAGCTCTATTTTATTTAATAACTTTGTGTTTGTTTCTTCTTTTTAATTAGACAAAAGGTTAAGCTGATATATGGCAATTCCTGTGAAGGTTTTCTTAGCAATCCTTAGCTATATGGTCCCTCCCACACAGAGTGCTTTGCAATAACAATTTTCATCAGGAAGAAAATTATTAGATAAATGTTTTGTTACAGAAAAACTGGTAACTCTCTCAAACCATTAGGTTTTTCTTCTCTCATTATTTGATGTCAAACTATTTCTCTTCCTTTTGGATATATTTACTGTATTGTAACTGAGAATGGACTTACAGGCATTCAGAAGCCACTGTAGAATATTAAAGATCTCCAGATGGAGTTTTTCTCTTTTGGGAGTGGGTGGGTCCTATAGTACCTGAGCTCCAGGTGGGAGCACACTAACTTGCAGGAGGTGTGCTCAGCATGCAGTCTGCTGGACTGGGCTGATGTAATGCAGTCCACTGAGGCATGGATTAAATAAATTGTGAATCAGTTTCACTTTGGTTTTTAATGCATCAGGTTGTGTACTAAATGCAATGTAGTTAAAAAATGACAAGGCAGGTGAAGAGGAATGGAATATACAAAGCTAAACATCTCAGCCTGGCAGTGATTTCTGTCAGCCTTGCTAATTTCTTGGGAGTCTTCCTCTCCTGTTCCTTCCTCTTTGTCCTTGAAGCTCTGGCTGTAATTTATCCTGGCTACAGTAGCACTGTTCATACTTCTGGATTCTTGCATACTGGAGCTGTAGTGAAACACTTGCTACTCGGATTGGAAACCCTAGACAATGCTAATAATAATTAAACATAAAGCATTACTAGTACTGTTGAAATGGGTATAAACAGGGCAATTTTTGTCAAACTTGCCTAAGTCTAGTCCTGGATATTCACTCTGATTTCTTCTGACTAGTGTGGTAGTTGTTCATTTTAGTATTACACTGAAGCTGTGTTTTTGCTCTCAATAGGGTGGAGCACAAATTAGCCTTGCTGAAATATGTAGATCCGGAGAGAAATCAACACGTTGGTATAACCTCCTTAGTTATAAATATCAGCAGAAGCAAAACAGGAAAAATAAACAAGGAAACAGTCACTCTGAAGTACCCTGCACTGAAAAAACAGTAAGAACAACTGCTTAAATCGAATAAATCTCTTCTAAACAGTACTAATAAGAGGGTTTGTGTGGCTGAAGGACTGTTAGAATAGACAAGAAGTGAAGGCTGGTATCTTTATATTTCCAACTTGAAAATGTTGTTAAGTGCAGCAAAATAATTAACATGTCAGTTACAGATATGCCCTTGTCCTGGGCTAAATACTTACTGAAATCTGCTGCTCACGAAGCTGAGGGATGTGGTACTTGGTCTGGTGTAAGTGATGTGTGAGCTCTTGCCTTTCTGCCCACTAGGCAGCTCACCGTGCTGCAATGAATTTGCTGGAGGAGTCAAGATACAGACATACCTTTGCACGTGCATGGCATGCAGTATGCTCAGCCTAGAGCTGCACAATGCACGTGCTAGTGTAGCTGGGGGAGGTGGGCCAGGTATGCTCACACAGGCTGGACTGAGCACTGTATGGGCTGCTAGAACAACGCAGGTATAGAGGCTACAGCTCTCTCCTGGCACTGGAGGAAAGCTGGTGGGGCTGTTCTGACCTGAAAGGCTGGGTGCTTTGCAGTTTGTGAGAGTCATATCTTCACAAGAAGCCTCTTGCTCTCCTCAGGATTCTGTCTCAGCACTCTTAGAGCAGACAGCTGTTGAACTGGAAGCTGTGGAGAAGAAACTGGAGGAAAGCAGAAGCACTTTAACTAGTGGAGAGAGCTGGTAGGTAGCATCCCACCCTCTTAGTGTTGTGTGGTGATCACAGCATTTGGGTGCAGAGAAAAAAGCAGATGATACTGAGCTGTGGGAGGCTTCTTCTGTCTCTGTTTTGGTGAAGAATGCTGTTTCTTCTGTTCTGGAGGTTGTGCTTAGAAAATGAGAACAAAGCTGCTAAACGTCAAAAATAGTCAGTATCACTATGCTAATTTTATTATTTGTAGAATGTTCTATGGACATCCATGAAAGCTCCACTGTATGGTGCAAGGCCTTGCTTGAATATTAATTTGGCTGTTGTTTATATGGTTCAGATTCAGATTTCATTAATGGAGCCCAACATTTGAAATAAAAAGCAAGCCTGAGCAATGGTTTGATGGAGAAGCCTGCTGAGAGTTCAAAGGAGCTGAAAAGGATGTTGAAACAAGGTTTTAATTTTGTCCAGCAACACGCTCCACTGTATGGTGCAAGGCCTTGCTTGAATATTAATTTGGCTGTTGTTTATATGGTTCAGATTCAGATTTCATTAATGGAGCCCAACATTTGAAATAAAAAGCAAGCCTGAGCAATGGTTTGATGGAGAAGCCTGCTGAGAGTTCAAAGGAGCTGAAAAGGATGTTGAAACAAGGTTTTAATTTTGTCCAGCAACACCTGGACATCCTGACCTGAGTATTATTTGTAGAATGTTCTATGGACATCCATGAAAGCTCCACTGTATGGTGCAAGGCCTTGCTTGAATATTAATTTGGCTGTTGTTTATATGGTTCAGATTCAGATTTCATTAATGGAGCCCAACATTTGAAATAAAAAGCAAGCCTGAGCAATGGTTTGATGGAGAAGCCTGCTGAGAGTTCAAAGGAGCTGAAAAGGATGTTGAAACAAGGTTTTAATTTTGTCCAGCAACACTTCGTGACTAAGATTAATGGCATCCTGAGAGCTCCACTCAAGATGCACTCACCTTAAGCTCAGATCACATGGCCAAACCCTCAGCTTGCTTCTTTTGAAGCCAGATTAGGATGAAGGTTTTGGCCCTAATGTTGCCTTCTGGTGCAGCTTCACTCTAGTTTCAGTCATTCCCTTACAAACCTATGTCTGTGTAATCCCAGTGGCTACAGGGCCTGCCAGGTACAACTGGCTGCCTTGGGGATATGTTGCTGAACAACAGCTTCCAGGAGGTAACTCCTGCTGCAGCACCAGAGTATTGTCCACAACAGGCCAGGTAAAATAACAAAGCTGTTCCTAACAGGCAAGATGAAGAGGTTCCTGATCAAGAAGAACAGGATGAGATCAGTGAAAATGAAGCAGAGGAGGAGGAAGAATTCTGTGGTGGAAAATCGCTGTGGGAAACAGAAGAAAGTCTGAATTCCCAGCTGCACATGGAAATAGCAGTGAAGGTACAGTCAAGGACCTCTTGAACAGAGAGATGAGTTAAGCTTCCCTTTGGCCAGCTGACTGGGTTGCTGTTGAGCTGAGCAAGGCTACAGCAGTTATTTGAAAGTTCATCATTGATGATTAAAGGTTTATCTACCTGAAATCTTTGTAAATAACTCTATGTGACCATTTTGTCCCACGGTTTGTATAGCACTGTTTCATGCTTTCTTTTTGCTGCTCATGAAAATAGTTTTTATTAATGTGACAGTGGTTATGACCTTGTTTAATTCTGAATATAGTTGTAGTCAAAAAAAGGTGTGCTGTACATGTGCTCTCTGTACATCGATTTGGATCTTTGCTGCAGGTGCACAAGTAAGATAATGGCCTTTAAAATCATACTTCTGTTCTCTGTGAGATTGCCAGGTCATATTGATGTACTGGATCCACAGGCAAAACTCGTGGGAGTCAGTTGTGTTGTACAGCAATCAATGGATGCAGAGCCCTTAGGGAGTGATACAGTTCATGTAGCAGCTACAGAGCTCCAGGAGCGAAGTGTCAGGACACCCTTCGTGTAAAGGGCTAAAGAACACCTGGGTTTGAATGTGATGCCTCTGTGGAGACATACTACAGGTGGCTGTGTCAAACAGCCCTGGGCGTATGTCATGGGTACAAGGGCATGTTGGTATTTACCCTGTGGTGTCTTTCAGGTGGATAAAGAGACCAACACGGAGAGCCTTGCACAGTCCTCAACTGTAGTTCGTCCAAAAGACAAAAGAGCAGCAAATCCACCCCAAACTCAGTTTGTCAGAGGTAGCACTATCATCCGCTCCAAAACATTCTCACCAGGACCACAGAGTCAGTATGTGTGTCGGGTAAGGAAAATGCAATCCTGAGGTTATAAGTGCTGATTTTCATTAATGCATGATATCAGTGTTCACTTAGTCTGTATTTTTCACAGAAACCTGAGTGGTTTTTTTCTCTTCCCCTCTGACTTCAGAAGTTGCTCTGTCCTCACCTCCTAGGCAGTATCTTTCCTTGGAAGTAACAGTATTAGGCACAAATTTATAAGAGATATATATGTGCATATATGTTTGTGGTACATGCAGCATGTTGAGATGCCCAAACTACCCCAGAAGGGCTGCTCTAAGATAGTAATGGATAAGCTGTATATCAAACCCTTTCCTGCTGCTTTAAAAATGTTCTGTGCTAACCTGAACTGCGTTAGCTGTGTCCACCTGACTTTAGATGAGGTGAACTTGAAACCTTGATAGAAATGGAAAGGTAGGTACCTGATATTGTCAGCAAAAAATTTGTGGAAGCCTGAAAGTGACCAGTGTGCTTTGTCTGAAGGTAACTGAACAGGCCATGTGTTGGGTCAGATGTCACTTCCCCTGCTTTGAAATGTTTGTTCACAATTGTTTCCTGAATTGAGGGTCAGGGTAAACTATAAATAACTTGCTTTTAAGTGGAATTGGCAAACAAGCAAGCCCTGTCTTCTGTCACACATGATCAGTCCCAAGTGGGCATGCTCTTAATGCAGCTGAGCCGGATTTGCTGTGCAGGCTCTCTCCAGTTCAGAATCAGGTGCTTTCAGAGGAAATCTTGCTTTGCAGCAGTGGCCTGTGCATGGGTGGTACAGGTGTCCCAGCAACATGCAGATCCCACACGCCTGTTCCCCTCTGCCCCTAGCTTTGAGAGGGAACATGAGAAGGGAATTAAACCCAACTTAGCTGAGCTCTTTGTAGTGGTCTAGAGACAACACAAAAGAAGGCAGGCTGTGTGTGTGTAACATGACAACTCTTCACTTCAAAAACCCAGGGGAAGAGCTTGCAGGTAAACCTGCCTCTTCTACCACTAGCTTAAAATACAGGTGGTTAGAGAAAAGAGAAATCTCTAATAAAATAGTCCCACGGTTTACAGATGCTAGAAAAGAGCAGTTTTAAAATAATAATTATTACTGCTACTTAGAGCTTATTTTTCTACACTGTTTTGCCCAGCCTAGTCCTCTTGCACAGTTTTCTATGCTATTTTGCCCAGCCTAGTCCTCTTGCACAGGAGAATAGCAGTGGGTGAGTCCCATATCATACCCTAACTTAGGGTCTATTGTTCCCAAAAACAGACAGAGCTTAAGGCTTGTGGCAGGATCTGGCTGTGCCAAGTGCATGTTGTGCACTCAGATTCAGGTGGCAGCTGTCTGCTGTAGCCTTCCACAAAACTTCATAGTTCTGCTTATGTCATAGCTTATAACCACTTGCAGAAGCCTCTGGTCTCACTGATAATGTGTGTGTGCACTGCTTGTATTTCTTTCATGAGAAGTATGTGGTTTTCACTTTGCTTTTCAGCTGAATCGCAGTGATAGTGACAGTTCAACGCTATCCAAGAAACCTCCTTTCGTTCGAAATGCTATGGAAAGACGAAGTGTCAGAGTGAAACGGGTAAGAACATCACCACTTTTTTTTCTCTCTAGCACAGACACTTGCAAAAAACAGAAGACTGCTATAAAGGAAAAGGTTGCAAACATATATCAATTGCCATGTGTTTTAATTCACAACCTTTTCTTTGTGTGTAAGAAGTCTCTCAAGGCTCTTAAGGATTCTTTGATATATCAGAATATGACAGAAATGTTGAAGTTGGAACTCATTTAGAACAATTAATTTAGGAAGATGGTTCCTAGAATTTTTTATCTCCTCAGACCAGAAGGAGCACAAGGAGTTTTGCTGTTAATTGTTGTGAGATTCTTAAGTATTTTTAATAAATAAGAGGAGCTGGGGAAGAGGGTGAGGAGAATGATGTGTCAGGTGCTCAGGTGCCTTTTATAGTGACTCTGTGGCACACAATGTGCCCGTTGTAATGGCAATCACTAAAATTTCCCTGAGATACTGATACTGAGCTCCTAAGGGGATGGTTTTCTTGGGACAGCTTGCATTTGAAACTAGCAGAAGGCAACATAGTCTGTTACTGGAAAGAACAATCACAGGTTTTTCTGCAGCATTGTGGATTCATGTGAAGATAAGACATTAAACTTCGGAGCAAGGTATGCAAACAAGACTTGTTTGATCTGGAGACGCTGCCAAGGAAGAACTTTTGTGGAAACACAGAAATCAAAATGCTTATCTATAAGAATTCCTTGAGTTTGTGCTTTCTGTCTTGAGACAGACTGGAAAGCAGGATCAGTAGAGATGGTTTGTGTGAAGAGAAGTGTTAGAAAAATGGGTCTCATGATGTATTTGGCACTTCCTGGGTGAAGTGGTTGGGACGGTTCTCCTCACTGTGTTCATACACCTCTTCTTTTCTAGCCTTCAGTCAAGTCCTTCGGTACAGAGCGTCTAATCCGCACCTCATTAGACCTGGAGCTGGACCTGCAAGCTTCAAAAACCTGGCACGATCAGCTGGTTCAGGAGATCTCAGTGCTGAAGGAACTGAAGGAACAGTTGGAACAAGCTCAAAGTCAGGGTGAAAAAGAGTTGCCGCAGTGGGTGAAGGACGATGAGAGGTTTCGACTACTGCTGAGGCTAGTGGAAAAACGAGTGAGTAATACCTGCCTTTGGATTTTACTCACCTTGTTTGAGAAATGTGATTTGGGAAACAGAGGACTTTGGACCGTCAGTATCTGAAGCCTCAGCACTAGTCACTCTTGTCTTTCACGTATGGCTCCATCAAGCTGTTAGTCCTGAGCCCATGCATTTCCCAGCACAGAGATTTCCTGCCCTAGCAAATACAAGAAGTCACAATTGCCATCTGCTCTGTGGAGTGCGACCTCCCAGTCTGTAGTAGGTGTGGTGGTTAGCACTTACCTTACTCTGTCCACATCACACCCTCCCTCGTGTACAGGGCTCATTCTCAGCTCCTGGGATTTATCAGGCACCTCTGCTGACACCAGGCAGAGACTCAGGTATGGTGGCACCAGGTGTAGGAGGGAGTCGGTGCAAGGCACACTTTGGGGTGCAGCAGGAACATGGGGTGCCATGTTCTTGCATGAACTGATCTGCTGGCTTAAAAGATGTATGAAGAAGATACAAAGAGAGTGCTGACAGCACCCATAATCCTTACCAAAGGCTGGAAGACCTTACAAAAAGCTGTCTCCATTATAACAGCTGACAAGCCTTCACTTTAGCTTTCGTGGATCATGATTTCCAAAGCCAACAATTTCCAAACCCCTCAGCCCTGCAGCTGAAATACTGCTGTATTTGGAGATTAGTAAAGATAAAATAATTCCTCCTGGAAACACAAACAACTCTTCTCCATTATTTGTTTAGGTGCAAAAAACAGAGCACAAGTGTGAGCTCAAGGCCGATAAAATGATGAGAGCTGCTGCCAAGGATGTCCACAGGCTGCGAGGGCAGAGTCGGAAGGAGCCTCTGGAAGTACAGTCATTCAGGTAATTACAGGTAAAGGGGAGGAGAAACTGACTGCTACCACAGTTTTTCTGTGGATGACTAAGATGCTGATGAGGAAGACTGATCTTTGCAGAAATAATTAACTTAACTGCTTAAATAAAAACTTCTGTATTTATCTATCAAAGTATCAGGTCTGAGAGTCAGGGAAACTAGTTGCAGCTGCACAGGATCAAAGCAACCAAATCATTCCCCACCTGGCAACAAATTCTTTAACACAGCAGCAGCCCTTTGCCTACCTAAGTAACAGACCTAGAAGGGAAAAAAGAACCCAAGCCTTTCTGAAATGGCTTTTGGGTAAGGTCAGTGCTGTGAGTTTAACATGCCTCATGTCCCATAAGTAAGTAGGTTGTGAGAGGATGTACTGCTGCTCGATGGAACAGTTGGTGAGATAAATTCTCACATGGATGATGGATGTGTCTGGCAAGACTCCTGTTGCATTAACAACTGATCATCTCATTTTCAGAGAGAAGATGGCATTTTTCACACGGCCAAGGATCAACATCCCCACACTCTCTGCGGACGATGTGTGAGCACCATAAAGTATTTGCTTTCTGGACAATTCTACAAGTGCAGTTTGGGTTTTGAAGTTATTTATGTGGTATTATGAAGGTACCAAGGCATTTGTATATTAGAGCTTTTGTCAGTATGTGGATGTTTTGAAGATTTTTAGGTTAAAGTTATATCATCACAGAAACCAGCATTAAAGTGACAAGATTGTATAGTTTGTATATTTAGGAATGTATTTTTGGGAAATAGAATTTTAAATAAGAACAAATGCAGCGTAAGGTGCTGTTATTCTTAAATAATGCTGTTTAGACTTTTTGTACAGCTCTACCTTTTAGAGGTTTTACTGCAATAAAATAAATTTGAAGGAACCTCACCCCTACCTTCTATGATGTTCTGCATCGGACTCTCCTCTGAGTGATGTATTTTGTACCCCGTGGGGAATGCAGGGAGCCAGTCTGGACTCCCAAGTGCTGTGAACGAATTCTCTGTGAGCTGTGAAGCATTTGTGTTTCCTGCCAGGTCATAAAAGTAGGTGTGAAGTTCAGAGTACTTGCACTTTTAACAATTGTACTGCAGCTCATGTCTGTAATGGGTCTGTTAAGGTAACGTGAGGAGCCCATTGAAACCACTGCTGTGGGAGGAGGGCTGCAGGTTTAAAGTCCATTTTAGGTTTTTCCAATAAAGTGACCTTTCTGGACAAACCTGCCTCTTGCTTTTTGTCTCGTGTGAATCTTCTCATTCCCTGGCACCTAAGTTGTTGGGATTTTTCTATCACCAGCTGGAAGCATATAGCTTTTCACATATCTTGCTCTATACATCCTTCAAACCAGGCATGGTGTAACTCAGGTGCTCCTGGGCTTTTCCCTTTTGCTCTAAATTTGGGGTTTACTAAAGGTGCTGGAGATGTAACTCACCTGCTCTCTGGTTTGTTACTGAAGAATGTTATTTCACACATAGCTGGGTGAGAGCCACTTGATGCATTGCTGGCCCCAGCCCTGACCCCTCTGTGCCAAGTCTCTCCTTGCTGTGCTCGTGGCTCTCACAGAATGCTCCTCTCCACCATGCCCTGAAGCCTTACCATGGCTGTGTCACATGATGTGCTGGTTTGAGCTGAAGTAGAGTTAACTTTTGTCACAGAGGTTAATATGGGGCTGTGTTTAGGATTTGTGCTGAGCACAGGGTTGATAATAATGCAGAGATGTGTTTGTTGTTGCTGAGCAGAGCTCACACAGAGCCAAGGCCTTTGCTGCTTTCCTCACTGCCACACTGGGAAGGGAGTTG
>NW_008650567.1:0-236 GCF_000695815.1 Acanthisitta chloris
GCCGCCATCTTGCCCCCCCAGTCCCTCCAGCCTCACCTCTGTGCTCTGTGGCTCCTCTGGAGGCTCCGTGTTTATGTAGGGTGGCTCAGCCAATGGGAGGAGAGGGGCGTGGCCTGAGCCAATGGGAGGGGCCAGAGGGGATCAGAGGTCGGGGCAGGAAACCTCCATCTTGGTCTTCCTCCATCTTCATCCTCATCTTCATCTTCATCTTCAACCTTCCTCCATCTTCATCTTCA
>NW_008650568.1:0-6520 GCF_000695815.1 Acanthisitta chloris
GAAAGTTAACTCTACTCTAGCTCAAACTAGCACAATATACGATACGATTTAGTCACTGAGGAAAATATCTTTGCCCTGAAGGAGACAATTTTACATTTTTGCTTTTCTGATGATAAAAACAAAACAGCAGATGGTATCTAAAAAACATCATAACAAATATTAATATTCTGATACCGGTTGCATATTTTGCAAATTCCACAGACAGAGTCTGCTTACCCTGTGCTAAGAAAGGCCCTATCTATAGTAGCAGCCATTCAATACTATGTGGAGAAATGGTTAATTATCTCATTAAATCCATATTTCATTTAATAGTAGTATTCCTTTGAGAAACTTTCTTACATATCGACATACATAAAAGTCAAAGCAGATGCAGATGAGCAAGCGTGGTTTTTCTACCAACCCTAGGATGAATCCAAAGAAATTTTGCTTCAATTTTGAGCCATGTAATCCTGTTGTCAAAGCAAAATCAGTCGTCATCTACTCAGAGAAGCATATATAAAATACAAAGCATACACAGAGATTCAGAAAGTTCATATCAATGATCTGATAATCAGGGAAGAAAGGAAAAAAATTCACCACACCCCCTTCACCCTCCCCAGCAGCAGGGGAGGCAGCTCCAGGAGCTCTGCATGAAATCTTTCTACTCCAGGGGAAAAAATCTGGCTTCATCATGTCTAGTTGGAAAATGTTGTAATAACTTGCTTTTCTTTGAGGCAATTTCCATAATCCAGCTATCAGTTATTCAAAGAAAGAAACAGACATTATTCTACCATCTGAAACACTGCATGTTTACTAATCACATTGAATTCTTTGAAACGAGCCTTTGCCTACATTTACATTTCCCTGTAGTGTCACACTACAGTAACACTGGAATCCTTGTAATTGTAGAAAACCATTTGATTTCAGCTTCTTCTGCTTAAACAGAAATTAAAATAAGGTACAGGAAGCTTTGCTGTGATTGAATGCATTTCAGAAGCTGGGTATCTTGATATGATCCTGAAAGATTAAATAATTTCCCTTTGAGTACTCTAACTTTCACATTAATTACATTACTGAGGCATCAACCTTTATCTTCATGGATCTTGGAGACCCATTAGTTGAATTAGTTGACAAGTCAGTAGTATCTCAAAGTAGCTCAATGAATCTATGAATGTGTGTTTCTTAAGATAAGTGCTGGCTGAATTTCCATGTTAGCAGGGAACAACAAACAATAATGCCATTTGGGATAAAGCATATCAATGTATCTTTTCTAAGGTTAATGAGTACAAAGATGTGTAGCAAACCCCATAGATCACTATAGATGAGCATGATAAGATTTGTTATAACTGAATGAATTTTTGGTGTTCAGTTGGATATTTTACATGAATGGCAGAAACAGAAGCACATTCAGATTTTGTTATGTTTTGTTTAATGAAAAATCTTTGCTTACACTGTTTACAACAGAATTTTTAACCAATATAATTACCAAAGTGTCCTGCAGATTCCTTGACAACAAACACACATTTCAGAGCTTTAAAACATATTCTTCCATGTTTTGTAATGTGCTGCTTCTTATGGGCTCAAATAGGGGTATCAGCCCTGGCTATACTGTTCATATGTAGTACTGCTTAGCACAAAGATTTTGCCATCCCAGAGAGTTTCTGCTTTAAGTTCATATGCTAGACCAATTAAACACAGAGCAGGAAACAATCTGCATTTTGAAATAAAATACTAATTTGCTGTTATTAGAATCAGGTCATCTGCTAAGCTATATGAGTCAAAGCTATGCTGAGAGTTCCTACAATAATCAAAAGATTGCAAGATGTAATTGATACAAAGTATATGCCTGATTTATTTTATTAAAAGCAAAGGGCCTTTATTACAGGCATTCAATCATACCACAATGCTCTCATTAACCCTTCTCTTTCAAGAGTATTGGTGATACAGATCCTTGTGGTCTTGTGAAGAGATAAAGTCTGTGAGCTCAGTGAGGTCAGTTTTTATCATACTTACTGAGCAATACAAGGAGTTATGTTATTCTCAGTCGTTTACTTTCAAATGGGTAGGCAGTGAAGAGTAAAAAACCAGAAGGGTGTGAACAAGCTTGTCTGTAGACGGTTTAGCATGATTATTGATAATGTAAAAAGTTACATGTTCTGAACAGAACATACATTGGAGAATATGCATTTAACAGTTGTTAGCATGGGCAGTTGTTAAGTGTTCATTAGTGACTTACCTCATGCTATCAAGTCAAAACAGATTCTCCAGAGTGATAGTCCATGCTCAAAATGCATGCTTTAACTTAGGACTGCTAGTTTTAATCATATACATCTTATAAAACCCAATCTTCTTTGTCTGGAAACCAAAATGAGCTACAAACAGTTCCAAACCCATTTCTACTGCCTTGCACAAGTACATGACAACTTACAGGATTCAAAGGCCTTTTTGTGAAAAGTAGCTCTGAAATTATCAATTAAGCCAGGAATAAATATTTTATTTCTTCCAATACAAACCCTATGAGATAAATCTTCTGATATGTTTTATAGATAAATGGCCAATATACTAGGACACACTTGGGCTCAGTCACCTCTTCAGTTAAATAGGGAAAAAACCAATGGATGTATGAAAAAGGGAAATCTGAAAAATGGATGGGCAGATTGCTGAGAGGGAGAGGATTTAGAAAAGAGAGACCTAACCTAACCAAGTTCAGACTGTATCTCACCTCAGACCATGAAATAAGGTGCTTTATTGAATTACCACAGCATTGACGCTTCCTGCTTAAAAAAAGCATATCTTGGCTTCACCTCTACCTCATCATTCATGTCCTTCTCCTTAGTAGGGCATTTACCAATCTGATATTCTCTAGTTAATTGATGCTGCCTGTTAGAAGTTTATTTTTGCAGCAAAAATGTTTCAGACCATCCATCCTAATTTTTTAATGTTTATCACTAAAATATATATCTATTGCTTCATTTAAATTCACAAAATGCCTATTTAGCCTATTCATTGTTCCTCTGACATACAAAATTCGACCCTTAGAGTTATTTTGCTATCTTTTATTCTATAAGAAAGATGCATTACATCTTGAACCCAATTGCTCTCAGGTTTGAAAAATCAAAACGAATTATTTTATCATTTCATTCAAACCACAATGTTGTGAAAAACTGTATATGCCTTTAAAATGACATAATATTATTCAAAAAGAATTATCAAATTTTGATTTTGCTGAGGTGCTAGGTTTTATGTTCATTGTTCTGCACAAAATTTAGGTATAGAGAAGGTCCTGCTTAACAAGTGACTGTCCTTTCTCCCCTCCATTTGATTTTTTTGTGTAAATATTGCTGTATTGGTATTGAAGATGTTCACAAAGTTTTGATGCAGTATGAAGATGCTGTACAGCAATTCAGAGTAACCTTTTCTGGACTTCAGTAAGTGTTCTTTGCTTGTAAGTAACAATGAACATAATGAACATTTCTTGCAATATTAAGATATTGCAAGAATTTCTGTTTTCTGGATTAGACAACTAATTAAACGTTACTCAGAAACAAATAACAAAAATTTGAAAAATATTACTCAATAGTGATTTCAGGTGTATTTTTCATTAAAGGATTAGAGATTGACAGCTCCATAAAGCTATTAATTTATCTAATTTTAAAAAAATCGACAGGGCAGCTAGTTAAACTATTTAGTCTACATTTGTACAGTAAAGAAGAATACCCACCTTTTTTTTTCTTCAAGCTGCAGTGTTTGCTGAAATACTTAACAGCTGTGTATTCACATCAGCATCCATTATATGATTGCTGTGGAAGATTATATACATTTTTCTTTTTGATTCAAAAGTCAGAGGGTGGTTGAATTATTGCAGGAAGATTTCTGTATGACATTTCAGAGACTCCATAGCAACTGTATTAAAGGAATGGCACCTGCACCACACGAAACCTTTCGGGGCTCTACTTTGGGTTCAAGGAAGGTGTCATATAAAGTCATGATGTCATGCGGAGATTGTCAAAGGAAAATGTGTCCATTATAAGAAAGGAAATAGTGCATATATAAGTATCTTGCAAGCCTAGCCATGTGGAAATACTGAAAACATTCTTTGTATGGAAATTTTCCCCAAATTGCAAGCATTGAAGAAACTTATTCAGTGATATGTTATTAGAAAAGAGGTCACGTGTACTCTTGTACCCAACAGCACTTCCAAGAGATTCTTTTTTATTTCTTTGTCAAAACTTACAAGTTTGTTACTTGTTTTCTCTAAGAAACAACAAAAAACCTCTTGTTAATATGCTTCTGCAGAGCTTTAACTCTATGGTAACATTAATTTATAGATACAGTATAATTTTCCATACTAGCACTGGCTGCAACCACCAGTTATTACAAGTGTAGCAAGCATTATTATTTCCAATATTTTATAGCAGAATATGCATTTAAGGGCAACCTGGAGATAATTTTGCACAAATTACTTCAACCTTCTATTTCCTTTCTTTCTCAATTTCCCAAAGGGGTCTAAAATTTCCTTTGCTCATTACAAGATGATTTTTCCTGTTTCTAACTTCTGCTTTATCTGAAATAAGAAATTTTCACACATAATAATTCGACCAAAAAGAAAGCGGTTATTTTAAAATACAGTGAAAAATATTTGTCTGTGCAAATGACATTATCTTACAACAGTTTAAATTTCTGCATCTCACCTGCTGTGGAATCATAGTTTCATTAGTTAGCTAGTCTTCAGCTTTTAGATTATGTAAAATGTAAAAATTAAGTAATAATAACAAAAATGGCACATTTAGGGTCAATTTTTTTTCTTAACAAATATGTCAACAGACGTTTTACAAAAAAAAACAACTTTCTTTGCCATTAGAAAACTCCAGAAAGGACATAACAAGTTTTTAAGCATATTAAGGCATTTAGAGTTGCTTTTATAATTAAATTGATTTTACCCAGGGTTTCAGCCATGCACAAATCCAGGGTGGCAGCCTCCTGAACTATAAGATTTGTATAAAGCAGTCTTCTATATGACCTATGGTTAAGGGATATAGGGCACATCAAGTGTCCCAAATAAGTATCATAGAGACAAAACCTCAGATTCTTCACTGTGTGATTTGGATAGGCTGAGTGAGTATGGAAACACAGCAGTACTGGTCTCTGCATCACTTATTTACTCATTTTGACAATAGCCATACAAGTGACTCCTCCAGGACCTCCCAAGCCACTTTATTCACTGTTCATATGACATAGCCCCCAGTACAGCACCCATATTCAAGCAAACTCCATTCAGCTTATTAGGTATGTCTTGGTTATGCCAATGTTAAGGACCCTGTGAATGTTTTAACAAAATTATTTTGACAGAGAAATTACAGGTATTTCTGTATTCAATGTAAATTTCTAGTAGTGCCCTGAAAATAGGAGACACTTCTCCAAAGAAAATGAAGTTTAATTCAAAGATCAGTGAGTATAAATATTACTAGTATTAATGCAAATAATTTTGTTTCTTTAGTGCTTTGTGATGATGTAGCACCTTTTTCTTCACTTAAAAATTGAATTATTGTCTTTAGTAGATACTTTCGTAAATGAAGGCTTCAGCTATACTTCACTGAAAATGTACCACCATAAACTGTGAGGATACAAAACCATTCTGTAAGAAAATAGTAAATATTACAAACATTTCATTATTTTCCTGTGATTTCTATGATTTCCCCTCTTCTTCATCTGCAAACTGCTCAGTTATTCTCAGGGCCCAGTATAGGTTCTGGAAACACAAACTACGTTCATTAATTAGATAGTTACTGTACTGTTAATAATAACCTGGATTGAAAGCATGTACCATTTCAGAGTTGGATCCTTAATTGAACATCTTGATTTAACAGCCTTTTTTTTCTACCAGTGTGTGAAAGAATCAGACCAACCATACATGAAGAAATAAATGATGTTTTATTACGACTCATTTGGAGCTGCACAGTACTCCATTTGTATGCATAAGAAGCATTTCCAAAACCTGCTTTTCAAAGATTTTTAACCTTTACAAAATCTGATGTTATGCCAAATTCTGTCACTGCTGCAATTTTCTTTTCTTGCTTTGACAAATCTTATCTGTTTATCCAGAGCAATACCTGTCTGAGAGAAGGAACTGCAGAAAAGGTGCTTTCAAAGAAAAGATAATGCTAGAAACTTTGAGGTTTAATTCAATTGCTTAGAGTTAGAGCTTTTATTAAACCATATTACAGACCAACTTGTATGGCACTAACTAGTGATTCATTTAGAAAATGAGAAAGTTTGGCATTACATTTTGTTTTAACATTCAGAAATGGAAAAACTTTCTTATATAAAGGCTGTAAGCTCCAATACCTCCATTTCTTGTTTAGATTGTTCCATGCATAAAAGTGAGTGATAGGCAGAATTCCAATAATTTTTCTTCCCTATCACCTCTCCTTCAATACAGCTCATGTACGTAACACTTCTGATGTTATTAGGTGTTGAATGATCCATCCAAACCGAAGTGTTCTAAGTAATGTATTTTTGCATCAAGATTCACATATGAAAG
>NW_008650568.1:6536-25408 GCF_000695815.1 Acanthisitta chloris
ACAGTCTATGATAGAATATGTTAAGGTAAAGAGCAAGTCTTAATTTGTTTCAAAGTTCTGGTTAGGGATAAATAATTGAAACATTTATGCTTTCACAGATAATAGGAAGAGATCCATTAACAGAATTACTAAACAGAAGTAAGCATGAATAGAATTGTCACAGTAAATCTTGACATTCTCATTGAGACAGTGTCTTATCTGGAAATTTATCTTGTATGTACTTCATAAATCATGCATAATCCATGTGTCAAATTTATTTTCACATTGGTATACATTTTCCAAAGGAAAACATTGTCAAGTACTTCCATAGTAGGAATTAAGCTTTTTAATGTTTTGAAACCCAAAATACAGTTTCGTTAATCATAGTTTCTTAGCTTCTTTCAGACCCTTGATGTCTTAAATGTGTAGTTATCTGCATTTCTTAAATTGTGTTTCCAGAAATTAGTTTCCTTCACATCCACAAATGCAGCAGATTTGATTCAGCAGAGCCTAATTCATTCCAAGTCTTCATGTTAGGTATCCCAAATGGGCAGTTGCTTCACATCTCATATTGAATACATCCATACCAGAAAAAGTAGTTATGTTCCTCTCTGATACAGATGGAAAGATGAGGGTCCAGGATGCTGGGGCAAAGGGGTGCTCTTTCAGTGGGATGGTGTCACCTGATAAGGAAATGTGCAGGGGAAGGGGATCAAGGGAAACAAAGGAGGCATAAAAGGGGCTGTTAACATGCAAAATGTGGATGGTCCTTATGCCTGTGTGAACAAACCCTGCACCTGATGAATGCAGTCTGCCCTATCTTCTCAATCAAATATTTTCTTAGTTGTCTCTCGGCATAATCTTACCCTCTATTCCATATGTATGAGTGCATGTGTCCTTTTGCTAGCAAGCACCATGATAGCAAACTCCCAGGCAGGGAGTAGGAAGATTGTGGAGTGAGCAAGAGGACCTGGGATCTTGGCAGCACTATTAGATAATGCTGGGTGTGCTCACAATAGTGACCTTCTTGCTCTGCCAGCCCAAGAGGAGGGGACCTGGGTGCCTGTGCTTGTGCTATGACTGTGTCCTGTATTGTGTTGCTGAAGGCAGTCCCTTCACTTTGGCAGTCTGTGTGACCAACCATGTCACTGTCACCTGGGTGTGAGTCTCTGGGTTGTGAGCACAGCTTTCTACAGGTCAGCCCTGCAAAAGCACAGTAGCAGCTACATCTCTGTTGTGGTTTAACCTCGGGCAACAACCAAACACCACACAGCCGCTCGCTCACTCCCCACAGCAGGATGGGGGAGAGAATTGGAATGGTAAAAGCTAGAAAAACTCAGGGGTTGAAGTAAAGGCAGTTTAATAAAAAAAGCAAAAGCTGCACAAACAAGCTAAACAAAACAAGAAATTAATTCACTGCTTCCCATGGGCAGGTGTACAGCCATCTCCAGGAGAGCAGGGCCCATCACGCGTAACGGTTCCTTGGGAAGACAAACACCATCACTCCAGATGTCCCCCCTTCCTTCTTCTTCCTCCCAGCTTGTATACTGAGCATGATATGGAATATCCCTTTGGTCAGTTTGGGTCACCTGTCCCAGCTGTGTCTTCTCCCAGTCTCCCATGCATCCCCAACTTCCTTGTCAGCCTGGCAGTGTGGGAAGCAGAAAAGTCTTTGGCTCTGTGTAAGCTCTGCTCAGCAATATCAAAAACGTCTCCCTGTTATCAACCCTGTGTTCTGCACAAAACCCAAACTCAACTATTGACCCAAACTCAACCACTGGCCCAAACTCAACGATTGACCCAAACTCCTCAGTCTTGGTCCCGGGACACCAGGCTAGGTGCCAGCACCCAGGCAGGAGGGTCCTGGTCTGGGGCTGTCAGGTGTCAACAACTCCTAATGTCACATAGCATAAATTGCTCTTCTTTTTTGACTTGATGGTCTCTCAAGTGACTAAATTTTCCCATGCAGTGAAAATCCCTGGGCAATTAGGCATCATAATATCACACATAAATCAGTGTTTGTGGAATTTATTTTCTTTGCATTCTGAAAAAAATATTAACTTTCAGTTTGATCCTCTTTTTTGTAAATTCAATTTTTCTTCAAACTCAAGAGGTTGTTCTTGCATGTTCTTGGCTCTTTTGTGACATTATGCCAATCTGAAAAATAACAGCAGTTGTACAAAGAAAGCTTACGTGAAACTTTTCTTTATTTGACTTGAAGTTAGTTCAGATAACTTATTACAGGGATTGAGTATTATGTGATGATGCATTTCTCATAATGTAAGAAATTGAACTAAATGAGGAAAAGTAACTAAATTATTGCTGTTTATCTAAGAGAGAAGCAAAGTTTCATGTAGGCTCTTTACTCTTCTTCACCCTCCAAGCATTAAAATATCAGTCATCATAATTTATGTATATTTAGAATTAGAATGAACTTACTGTTTGCATGTAAATAATATGAAAATCAAGTTCATTAAAAAAGGAAAACATGCCTGTTATTGATATTATGTTTTCATTGTAATTACAGATTCTGTCAAAGATTCACACATCCCTTTGTATTTACATGTCATTTTGGGCATCTGGAATGCTGTTGTCTTTGGGAAGATTACACTACACTGTGTGAAAAATTCATATGTAGATTTTTTAGTTCAGTTCAGTGCAGATTGGCTCTGTGTTTCCTCCTGATGTGCCACCTCTCTTATATCAAGAAGAGTAGTAAAAAAAAAAACTGACATGAAAATAAAAGTGTATTAAAGGGAAGCACATTTTCTGTAGTTACAATAAAGAGAGGGAGTAAAGATAAATATTATAATATTCAGGTAACAAATAGGTGACAGATGTGATTTGGTAACAAAATATATACAGACTTACAGGTAAAGGGAGATATCAACTGAAAATGCTAAAAGGATGCAAAAGAACTATAGAGCAAAAACTGCTGCAGTATTTAGGATTTGGTACAAAATGAGCAAAACTTAAAGACAGGAGGTGAAGACTGGCAGCTGAAAAACACGAGTCCTCCAGAAGAATAGCTATTGTACTCTGAGGCTTAAAACAGGTTCTTAGCCCTGCAGGTTGCACTGCTGCTGAAGGCTTTTCCACATACATCATGATAAGAGGTAAAACCTATGAATTTCTTATCCAGAACACCAAACCCAGATGGACTCTGTGTGTGTGTGTGTTTGTGTGTGGAAGAGAGAGAAAAAGAAAGAAAGAGAAAGAAACAGTTTATATTATGTGTAAAGGCAAATTGTAAAATGTTCATACAATGGCCTATCGAAAGGAATGCTCTGTATGGGAAACAAATATAAAAATTGATTTTAGAAGATGGGAAGAATTTGAGGTGCTTATGGTTTTGGCACATCTGTACCAACCTTGTTTAGATCTGCAGCTGAAATCATATTTTAGTTTCTATAAACCACCTGTCTTACCACCTAAATTCATTCCAACATTTAACTCAAAGATCATTGCCATTCCTTTAGAAAAATAACATATTTTTATTGACTGCAATCTAGATCTTTCTCAGGTCAGTTTCTATTTATTGAAGACTGTCCTTGAAAAGCATTTGCAACCCACAGATTGAAAGAATATTTGTATAAATTCATAGCTTGTTTCTAATGACATGAAAAAAGCATCATGTGTAATTGCAAGATTAATTGGTACTGTGTTCAACAATAAGAAGTTACATTGTATCATTGCCATTGAACTATTCTTAAGCAGTAATTTTCATAAAGTTTTGTGATATATTATGGACACTGCAATACTTCAGATATTCATAAAGTACTATATTCATAATGAAAGCTGAATCAGAGAACAGAAATTCTATATGTTACATTTCTTTAACAAAGTTATAAACTGAGGCTTTTCTGGAAAATTATTACACTGGGCTATTTGTAAACACTATATGATGATTTAACTGTGTGACTTGAAGGTGTATTATACAAGTAGAGGAGTATTCCTTATCTCTCTCAAAAACTCATGAGAAAAATCTTGAGAGACCAGCAAGGTTGCAAAGTCAAGAACACCAGAAAAAGGAATTTAGATAATTAAGCTGGTTCTTGAAATCTGATGTATGTTACATTATTCATACCAATCTTCTTATGAACACAATGATCAATTTGAGACCATAGACTGCTGAATGTCTGCAGCAAAGTTAGTCAAAGGGTTTCCTAAGTCTTCCAGCTATATGTCTTAGCCACAAGTGACAATGCACTGGAAAATAAAGAAAGGTTGATAAAATAAATATATAATTAGGCCATTTGCAATGTGTCAGTATGAAGTATGCTTCCATAGAAAAGGATCAAATTAGAGTCTGCATGTTTTTCAGAGCAGACAATAGAAAAGCTGGAAGCATGACAGGAAAAAAAAAAAGAAAAACTTTGTTTACAGAGGTTTTAGAAGCAATATAATTATATTAATTTCTGAAATATGGAAGCTTGGGAAAATCAAAGGATAGACAAATTACAGTTTTATACTGTTTGATCCCTTTTTTTTACCTGTTGGTTTATTCTTTCAATATTTTTGAAAATGCACACCAAAATCCCATAAAATGCAGTTGAAGGGGCTTCTAAAATATCTATCCTGGTAGTTCCAGAACTAGTACTGGAAAATTATTGAAATAGCTAAAAAAAAAAATTCCAACAAAAAAAAGTCCAACAAAAAAACCCACAGAAAACCAGCATAAAATTATGAGACAAAATGCCTTTTTTAATTTTTAAAATTTGTTAATATGTTAAACAGTTGCCATTAAAAACATAGGCTTTTAACACAAAATATTCATCCAGGAAAGTCACAGACATTACCATAGTTTCATTTGATCTACAAATCAAATGAAGGTTGCAGCTAAAATCATATTTGAAGAAAGGAACTACAAAGGAAATTGGACTGTAGGGATACCTTCTGTCTGGATTTCCATTCACACTTTATTGCTGATTGTTTCCTAAATTCAAATACATTAATTTCTGTGGCAAAGCTTGTTAGTCTCTATAAGAATGTATCTATTGTAAAAACAGGAATGATATAAACAGCTCCTGTAGTGCTCATCAGAATTTTTGAAGATTTCATCAGTATATCAGAAGATGTTTACACTTGCGAATCTCTCTATCTTACTGCCAGACTGCTGCACTTTTCTAATCTAGATCAGTAAGAAGACTGACTGGTTCCCGAAGTAACTCTTAAAGAACAGCAACAGTGAAGTCTCTGAATTTTAAACCAGGGGTCTGACAATGACCTGTCCTTTTACATAAATTGCTATTTCCTTTATGCACCTATGTCATTCATGTTTTCAAACTGTCTTCAAAGAATGAACATGACTTTATGAAAATGAATATTAAATTCTTAAACCTCTTGCGTCTTCTTCATAGACTTCTTGCACTTTCCAGACATCTATTTGAAATCATCCTAATTGCTTCCTCTCTTTCTATGAAGTTTTATAATGCTTCTGAAATATAATTGTTGATTCAAAGTGAACAACTTCCATGATCTTTTATTTGTTCAAGTACAAACTACAGTAGTGTGAGTCCAAAGAGCTTGCTTATCTCTCCTCATACTCGCTTGTGACATCATGAAAAATCCAGGTTATATCAAGAATTTAGTTTAGATTATTTTATTAATTTTCAAATTCCCAGAATCTTATAGAGACAACTTTTGGCAAAATTAGTGTCAAAGTGATTTATTTTTCTTTTAATGTAGCTCATACAGTCCTATTTTGTTTTATTTTCATTTTTATTACTTCTGAGGACTTCCAAGCACAAGCTTTGGCCCTTTGATAGTTATCTTTTGAAGTAGTTGATAAAAAATTCTTTTGGTGATTTTGGAATCTTGCAGAATTTCTTGCTTGGAGGGAGAAACAGCAAAAACCTCTCTGAATCTTTAGAACTTGCTTACTTTGAAGTTAAAGGCCTCGGTAATTCATAGTGAAAGTAGACAAGACTTCAGGTTTCTGCTGTATCAAGAATGGCCTGACCAACAAGCTAGGCAGCTCTAAAGACATTTGACTCTTAGAAAGCTATTACTAGCTAGGCTGGAAAGTTAAATTTGAACTGTGAGTTACTGCTAAGTCAGACATGTTCAGATGTCTTTAAACCACAACTGACGTAATTCTGTGTTTTGCCCAGAACAGACCTCATGATCTAACACCCCACGCTTCTCTCACTGAAGGACCATGGCACACCTTTGTAAAATACAGCGTGAACTTTTGCAACACTTCCTTGATCAATCTTTCCTTTAGATCTTCAGAAAAAATCTCAGGGGTTGCAAGAACAATATGTTCAGACCCAAGCTTATAACAGGGCAAGTGCCAGAGATATATACAGAGTGCCCAGATTATACCACGGGTGGTGATTTTACAAAACTATTACAATTATTAGGGGTTTGCCCTATGGTAAAAGCAGGAGTGCAGTATGCAGTGGGAAAAAGATAAAACAACTGGGCAAGGGCACAGATACTTCAAAATTCCTGGAGGGGAAAAAAAAACCCCAAAAAAGGTAATGTGAAACGCTTCAGAAATCCTTAAGCTCAGATGATCAGAGCACATAGACAGCAGCTTCTTGACAAACAGCGATAAGCTTAAAAGCCATACCTCTATTTACTGTGTATTGACCCTACTCATTTGAAATACTGACCTGTCAGTGTATAATGTGCAAGAAAGCAGAACAGAAAGGACTTCCAAGCAGGAAAAACTTAGGTTTAATTTTCTGTCAGGAGGATTCTGAAGTCATTTTCTTTTCTTGCCTTTAGCCTGGCAACAGCATCCTGTACTACCAGGGTGTTCCAGAAAATTTACTTTGATTAATTAATGCAGAATCAAAGGCAAGAACAGAGAGAAGTGTGCATTTCTCTCATTTGATAGAATTATAACAAAAGCATATCTACTTCTTTATTTTCAATATTGCATTTTCAATATTGCTTTAATTTTAACACCTTAAACTGGGCAAAGCGTTTAATAAACAACCACAAAAAAGGCCCATTTTATACTTTGATGTAAAAATAAAGAATAACATTCAACTACATAACTTAATGAAAGAACAGATGTAATAAATGAAAAGTCCCATTGGTTAAAAATGGAGTTGCAGTTAGACTTCATGTATCATGACTAGCACACAACACACCTGATTACCTATATATATATCTTTTTTAAAATAAAACAAGAGAAGATAAGAGAAATATTGCAAGAGGAATGAAGAAGAGATATGGTAAGAAATCAAAGGTCTTAGGAAAAAGATATTTTACCTTTATATTGAAAAAAAGTTATTAAAATACTTTTTCAAGCCTCCAGTGTTTGTGATGTGAGACAAGAAAACTGAAAATGAGAGAGAAATCAGCCATTTTAATAGGCACTCACTGAACAGGTTTGATTTCCCAGAATATGTTAAATACCTAACATTTTTAAGAGTAACTCCTTTAAGTGATCCTAGAAATTCAGGATGACTTACAGCCTCCTAGGCAACAGCATAAACAATTTCCAGACTGCCTTAAGTATAACTCCTAGATGACCAGAAATATAGACCTAAATTACTAATTTATTCTTATTTGCCAACTTGAAGGTCAAGGAAATATCCATTTTTATTATATATTTTTCTGTCTCATGTAATTTGATGACAGCTTACTAGTAAGGCTGTGTGGAAGTTTCAAAATTAAGTCTAAAGGAGAGTGAAGAGGTGAATCTATCCTCTTACAATAAGTGCTTAGACTGCTCAGAACTGTTGAAGAAATTAATATCCTTAAAGAGACAGCATTCTGAAGCAGCAAACATCGTGTTTCCATTAGAAGGAAACTAAAATCAAAGTCACATCCTTGTTCTGAACCCTCAGAAACTTATGTTTGGCATAGCTCAATATTTTCAGGGGTCTTTTACCAGGGACTATTTTAATAATGTGTTTTAATTCTACACTTAGATTTTCATGACTGCCTATTGTAAAATATTGCAGCATGCCCCCAAATATTGTGATAATAAATTTTCAGCAAAGAAATATATACATATCTGCCTAATGAAAAACTGAAGTAAAAAGAAAGCTGTTCAAAAAATACAACTTAGACATAACAACAATAAGAACTAGGAAAAAGTCCCTGTTCAATTCTTATGTCTACTATTAAAATAGCCAACTATTTATCAACTTCTGACATAACAGGAGTTGATATCAACCCCTTATTTCAACTCCTGATATAACAGGAGTAATTTACCTGATTTTTGAAGTATTGCATAAAGTGCATTATTTCCTGCAAATTACAATTTAAATGGCAATTGAAATTGCAGGTCATTTTTCTGAATGTTAGGATGTTTTAAATGTAATTCTACCATCTACTCCTGAAGTAATAAAGGCACTTTAAAAGTTATTCTTTGATTTCAAAATAGAATTTTTAGAAGTCTGAAGTTAATGTCACAGCTATTTCCAGTACTGAAATATGAGTTATCTCAGGAGTGCTACATAACACAAGATGCTTTTGCATTCTCAAAACCTGAAGCGATTTCACTTTTTCTAAATTACATATTTGGTGGTCCTGGGTAGAGCTTGTGTCCTAGTAATTAAGGCATTTATTTGTCTTGTGGGAGGCTGAGGGTTAAGACCTTGTTCCAACTAGTATTCAATTATTTATGCAAAGTGAATCAACTCTAGCAGGTGATACTTTAGCATGAGTAGCAAATACTCTGGATATGACCTAGACATGGAAAGATGGTAAAACACTAAACTCAATTTCTTTCTCACCCCAAAATTGTGTAAAAATTATTTACACAATTTTCAATTGCACAAAAATCTTGAGGGTTTTTTTTTCCTGTTTATTCTATACTAACCCAAATTCTACCTTTGGCCTTAATAAATACAGTAAGACATGTTGTTATGAAAAGTTTTAGTTTCCACTGTATCATGTAGCATTATCCTTTAAAAAAACCCAAACAGCATTGTCCAGGAAGTACCATTTTCCACTACAGCTTCTACAGAAATGAAATAATATGTCTCTACAAATTGTCTCTCTAATATTGTCCTTCTAGACTGGACCTATGATAATTTGAAGTTTCCCTTGATTTCAGAAATGCTGTCTGAATAGACTTTGAGGATTCTACGAAACTTAGCTAAGATTTACAAGTATTTGATTCTTTTTCAGGCTGATATTAATCCACTGCAGGTCATTCAATTGCTGCAGCTTTTCAAATCCCAGAAATGTTCATACCTCCTTGGCATGAAGTGACAATTCTAACATATCCTGCAAATACGTTTAAACATAAACTGAATACACACTGTGTATATAGCCAGTCTTACACATCTCAGAATCATAATTTCTGTGTACATCTGTGTGGACCTTATGCACAGCAAATCTGTCCATAGCTCTGCCAGAAATCAGAAAATAACGATTTCATTCATTAATAAGAGGATAAAAGGAGTGCAAGGAAAACTGAGACTGTAGTGATTAATAGAATAGGCTGTGCTCTCTGCATTGAAGCAAAGGAAAATTTGGAAGACATTGAAATAGAAATATGAATTACTTTGGTGGACGACAATCCAAGCCACAGAGAGCACAAAAATGTTGGTTTGAAAATGTATTTGTTGCAATGAGTGATGGATGACAGTTTGTATCATCGGTGACAAGTTGATTAAGACAAAGAAAACACCGATAGGGGGTTAGATAGACCACTCAGATTTAAAATATTTAGAGAAAAACTTACTGTTTTATAGATTATCTATGCTGGCATAATTACTACAATACAATGGGTATAAGACTTTTGATGGTGTCAGAAACTGAAAGGGAACTCTTTCAATACAACATTTCCATAACAAGATGTAAATTCCTACCATCTAATTCTGGTAGACTTCCATCAACAATGAATAGAGAGAAGAATACATTCCCAAAGAGTAAATCAGAGTATATGAGTTAGGAACAAATTTACTTCATTTATTTATATTTAGACCCTAAAATAGGATGCCAAAATTTGGCAACATTATTACAGTCATCAAATTATGCTTATTTGGTTTTGAACCAACATTTTAGGAGGTATGTGGACAACAACATACAAATATGCATATAAAGAAATAGCTTGTAGTGGGTTTGCAAGGCCAGGTTTTTGGCAGTGGGGGAAACTACAGGAGAAACTTCTGTAAGAAGCTGCTATAAGTTTCCCCATGTCTGGCAGAGCCAATGGCAGCCACTCCAGGATGGACCTGCCACTACAGCAAGGCCGAGCCAATCAGTGATGTTAGTAACACCTCTGTGATAACATTTTTAAGAAGGAAAAATAAAGTTATTGTGAAGAAGTAATTGCAGAGAAGAGTGAGAATATGTGAGAGGTACAGCTGTGCAGACACCAAGGCCAGTGGAGGAAGGGGGTAAGGACCTACTCCATGCACAAGAGCTGAGAATTGCCTGCAGCCTGTGGTGAAGACCATGGTGAAGCTACTGCCCCCTGCAGGCCATGGAGGTCAACAGGAGTGCAGAGATCCACCTGCAGCCTGTGGAGGAGACCCACACTGGAGCAGGTGGATGCCTGAAAGGAGGCTGTGACCCTGTGGGAAGACCATACTAGTGCAGGCTCCTGGCAGGGACCTGTGGACACATGGATAGAGAAGTCCATGCTGGAGCAGGTTTTCTGGTAGGACTTGTGACCCTGTGGGGGACACACACTGGACGAGTCTGTTGCTGAGGAAATGCACCCTGTGCAGAGTGAGCCATGCTGCAGCAGTTCATTGCGAACTGTAGCCCATGGGAGGGACTCACAATGGAGAAGTTCCTGGAGAGTTGTCTTCCATGGGAGGGACCTCACACTGGAGCAGGGGAAGGACTTCTCTCCCTGAGCAGTGGCAGAAAAACCATGTGATGAACTGAACATCTCTCTGTGCTGCAGTGGGAGAAGAGGTAGAATTAGGAAGAAGGGAGGGGTGGGGGAAGATGTTCTTTAATGTCTGTTTTATTTCTCATTATCCTGCTCTGATCTTGTACATAATACAATCACTTAGTTTCCCCAAGGTGAGTCTGTTTTGCCCATGACAGTACTTGGTGAATGATCTCTCCCTGTCCTTATCTCAACTCACAAACCTTTCTTTACATTTTCTCTCCCTTGTCTATTTCTGGAGGGGAATGATAGAGTGGCTTTGGTGGGTGCCTAACATCCAGCCAGAGTCAACCCACTACATGGCTTTAACAGCTCCGTCAATATTCCCATATAGGACCAACTTTTTGTATAAAATGAAGTCTTAGATTTCATGGTGTTTCATTTAGCATCCGTTACAATATACCTTGTTCTTTCTTCATGACTACAGTTCAGGCAATGGCTATTTTATACAGCTCATTTACATATGAAAGTAATTATTTGTCATGTAAGACCAGATTTTCACAGTATTAGCTGCTGATAATAGATATATTTAGAACAGGCTTAAAATTGTTGTAACTCAAGAAAAGGCCCAAGTTTCTCTGACAAATATTTCTCACCAAAAAAATCTAAAAAGTTAAGAAATGGTCTCTCCTCCGGAGATTATCAGACATGCTTATGATCTTATCTCATGGCTTTTTTTTTGCCAAGTCAAGACCTAACTTTATATTCATGACAGACATCAGAATTAATGAGATTTTGAGAGAGATGGCACTTATTCTATGTAAAGAATAAGAAAACTCCTAAATCATTTACTTAAAAGCCATATTTCCTGATATCCTGTCTGGAACTATAAATTCAGCTCTATCTAATTAGAAAGAAGGAAGGCCCCAACTTACTTTCTGATCATGTTTTTTCCTTTGAGCAGTGTTCTGAAAAGGAAGTAATATAAATGAGGACAAACTCACTTACTTAGAGGTTATGGTATTTCATACTACCTATTTTAATATTTGGCTATCATTCATTCATTTTTATTCTTCATTTCATGATAATATTTGAGATTATAAAAACCTTCAATGCATTTTAGAAATAATAATTATATTCCAACAGATTATTTAAAGAGAGTTTTGCTAATGCTATCGAAAAATAGTTAATAAAGGAAAGAATTAATACATCACTGATTGAGTTATGTAAACATTTGCAGAAGTAATGCAAACCCAAGTTCCCTTAACAAAGCAATAAGATTCCAATTTAAATAAGCATATCCTGGGCTTCTATGAGCATCACAAGTTATTGGCTTAATTCATAAATACATATTTTAGTTTTCCTAATCTATATTATAAATTCTGTGTAGGATAATAGTTGCTACAGGAAGATGTAGTCTGTAAAATAATCGTAAAATAGAATTTATGAATATGAATGGTACAGTTGCTGTTTGAGCTATTTTTATCAGAATGTATATGTGAGTAATTTTTAATTTCAGATCCAGACAGTTGTACAATGAGTTACTGGCAGAATCAGGACATGAAGTTATACAGCTTATGCTTTGTGAGAAGAATTTTCAATGGATTTAAGCAATCACTGCAGCCTTTAACCATGTAGAAAGCATTTTTTGGTGGAGTAATACAAGCTTAAGCATCTCTGTACAACATTGATTGGTTTCAAGAAGGTAAGTGCAGCAAAGCAGTTTCATGCTAACAAGTAGAAGATGAAAGTGTGAATAGCTGTAGAATCTAAACAAGGACAGAATATGTTAAAGTGGTAAAGTACCCCTTTCTGGGATCTTATTTATTGAACAAGGTGAAAAAAATAAGAAATTATATTTTTATCATATTTATACTGGAGAAAGTAAGGAGCAATTAGTAACTGCATGTCCACAAAGTATCAGGAAGTGCATGACAGGGGATGGAACTACCGCCAGACTACGCTCCAGTTTAGTGCATTAACCAGAGTAATTTCTACAGCTATTTTCTTCCTGACTCTCTCCCTCTTTTTATAAATAAAATAATAATTTAGACCAATTAATACTTTCTTGTACTAGTGAGTACAATTCAGCAGAGAGACAGTAAGGCCATGGAGGAAATAAATGTCACTGCTAATGAAAGTGCATAACAGTTCTCAATTCCTAGTGCACTGTTCAGACAACTCCAAAAGTCCAGTAATAGCTGCTGCCACAAAAACACCACTTCATGATTTTCCAACTCAATAATCTGTTCATAATATTATTTTAAAAGGGATTTCTTTTGGAGTGATATGAGAATGAGTATCTTCCAGAGGGATGGCATAGTAGGTCATAAGCCATCCAGTGGGCAGTGTAAAGTCCTGTTCCTGGGGCAGAACATCCCCATTCACCAGTGCATGCTGGGGGTGAACAAGTTGATAAGCAGTTCTGAAGAAAATGCCCTTGGGGATCCAGTGGACATGAAATGAACTGTGAAACAGCAATGTGTCCTTGTATCAAAAAAGACTAAAAGTATCCTTGGGTGCATTGAGAGGAGTGTTTCCAGAAGGATAAGGGGGTGATCCTTCCCCTCCATTCAGCATTGGTGAGGCCACACCTGGAGTACTATGTCCAGTTCTGGACATGTAGGTGTTAAGTTGGCTTCATACTTCTGCATATATACAAATTTCACCCAAATACTTGTTAAACTAAATTCATAACTATTGCCTAGTTTTGTCTACTCCTTTGCCAGATATTTAATGACAGAAATTCACTGACTGTTCCAAGGAACCGTTTTTATCCTGATGAATTTATGCAAGGTAACCTGTAGTATCCTATTCCACATAATGGATTTTAGGAAGGACTGAGCTTGACCAAGAGTTTAGGTAGTTATTTATTTGTCCATCAGGAAATATGTTTGTCTATTTAATCTGGGAACAGATTTTATCATAAATACAGGAACAACATGTAAAATAAGCTCTTAACATTGCTCTAAATCTGATATTCTCTTATAGCTACTTCCCTGCACGTGTAATTTTATTGCATGGAAAAAGGCCAGTGGAAGAAGATATGGATGTGAAGATATTTTGAATGTATCCATCTGTGCAACTAACTGTAATCTTGAAAATTATTTCAATTAACCTGAAGAATAAAAAAGGATGTCTGCCAAATTCTGGTTTGTAATTTGTACAATTGCTACAGAGAGAAGAAAGGACTACAGAAGGCCAATATTTGTGGCAACAACTAGGGCCTTACCACTCTTCAAAAAAACATTTTGAAAGCAAATTTAGCTTGGTGAGAGGCACAAAAAGAATGAAGAAGGTTGTAGTGAAGAAATCATATTCTACCTCTGACCAAGGTGTGTGTTGTAGAGATAGAATTTAGCCCTTTATGAAGCTGCATAATTTAAAGAAGCAAGACTTCCACAAGAGAAATAGATTTGTTTTATTGCTTGTCAGCTCATTTTTTAAAAGAATGCCTTGTTAGAAAAATCACTCAAGTTTAAACTTTTTATTTCTTATCCTTATATTCATGTACATATCTGTCAAGTGACACAAAATACTTTTACTCTTTTTCATCCCTCCTAGTGCTTTAGAGCACAGTTACATATGAATAAACTTTTGTAATCTACCATGGTGATTGAAAACACAAGTCCTAAAGAAGCAGTTTGATATAATGTAAAGGAAGCATCCTGCTTTCAGAGAAAGTTGGAACTCCATATACCTCTTTTAAAGGGTATTTTTCAGGTTTCCAGGCACATAGTAAGGACATGTCCTAAGGTTAAATGACTTTCTATTTTTCCACTTGTGCTCTGTAGACTAACACAGAAGTAAATCCGGTGTGCAAACAAATAGGAAAGAAAAGCAGGAAATCCTCTGATGTTGCTATCCCTCCGTGTACAAAGCCCACTATGAAAACCACACATCACTTAAAATTCATTGCTCACAGAGTGCCTTAGAGAGATTTGATCCCAGCCTTATAAATGCTGCCCTTACAGCTTTGTGTGCCTCATGCCTAAGATATCTATATAACGAATGTGAGAGAAAGGGATAGTGTCACACTAAAAGCAGCTTTTCTGTGTTAGATGAGAGCGATTTCCTCCTCACTATATCACACAGGTGATTTTCTTAACATAATCTGTAAGAAGTATTTATGCTTTCATATGAATATCTGAACTGTTGCATTGTTGAAACCTTGGCTTTGCCTGTCAACTGCTGTTTATAGGGCAGATATTTCTTCATGGACATGCAATGGTAGCAGCTGCAGCTTATTTTTTCTTCACTGCACATCATATATAATAATTTACACAGAATTAAAATGGCTAGTAATTACTGCCAAACATATGTTCCCATTTCAAGATCCAGTATAAAAGAGTACAAAGCAGTGGAGTAGTAGCAGGATCACTATCTTTTGCATAAAACGTACAAGAGTTTTCAGTTTAGTTGTTTTAAAATTCACGTATATTTTGACCCTGAACCATGGAGTCATTAGCAACGAAAATCTTAAAAGCACAACTCAGCTTATCCTAACAATGAGCATACTTTTTATCAGAAGCAGCAGTAAGAGAAGACTAAGCTGTATGTCTCTCTGATCCCTGCTGGTTTATGATTTTTAGAGCTTTACAAATGCAGAAAAATTTCACACAATTGCTTTAATTGTGTAACTAGTAACCACCAAGCAGTTCCTTTTGATAAAACCTCCTCATTGCATTCTAGTCAGTATTTAACAAAAGCAAAGACCACAACTAATGGCTGCATAGTCACACATCTCTTTGTTTTAGAGTGATTTTCTCTGAATACAAACAGCCTTTAATTTTAACCTCTAGATAGAATTTGAAGTCTCTGTCTTAGACCTTTCCAAGTAAGGTATTTTGGTAGTTTACAAAAGTAGTCAGTATAATAATCTTCTGTATTTATGCAGCATCTTTAATCTCAGTGTCTTCAAGTGTTTAAAGAATATTCCATAGATTTTATAAAACCCTCATAAAGGAGGTGACTTCTGGGTCAAATCTGTCTGTGCAACTACACAGCTCCTATGCAATCACAGAAGATGCCCTGTAGTTGGGGAGACTCACAGAAACAGAAGCCACTTCTAGGCGTCATGCTTTACAATATTTATGAAAAACAAACAAATAAACATCAAAATGCTAACAAAAATAAAACCACAAAGAGCAGCAGCATTTTACATTCCTCTGATTCTTAGAGACAGACCAAGTCTCTATGTTCCTAATAAAAGTTTTTTTGGGAAAATTTTAGAAAGTATATGCAGAGTAAAATATTCAGTTCAGAAAAGACTCGGATAACCTGAAATTGAGCTACTTTTCCCACCTTAAGCTTACTGGAATGTGCTTAATACAAATGGCATAAGATGATGTGATTTGGATACAAGGATATTCAAGTATATATACTTTTTATTTCACATCAACTGCTTTCAGCATCCTTCTAGTTCTCCTTTTCTTCAGTTCATTTGGTATTGATTTTCATTACTTACTGGCTGGTTCAACAAGTGGCTCCAGAATCTGCAAAAATATCTGAACATGCAATTAATTTTTCTTATCTGTGAAATCAGATTTATGCATGAATCTTTGAAAACTGGGCATTAATCTTACACAAACTGTAAGGAGAATGAAAAGTAAATGTTTTGGAAAATTTTAAGTCATCAGGTGAACAGATGAGATGAAAATACTTTACCACCATCGCCAGGAAAGAAACTCCTCTGCAATATTTAGCAGTTTCATTCAGTAAGTTTTGCACTGTCACTATCTGAACTTTGTACTTCTTTAGTTCCTACAGATTGTGTTAATATCACGTGCTTAGGATGGGTGCAAACACTTTTGGAAAGTGTTTGATGGTGAGTCATCAAGAGGAATTAAAAGGAATGTTTTCATATATTCTGTAATATGTTATACATTACGCATTGCATATTTTTAGGTATAAAATATTTCTTGTCATGTATCATGTATTATATACATACATATTATGGAAAGATGAAATCATAAAATGATAGAATCATTTAGGTTGAAAAAGACCTTTAAGAGCAAGTCCAACTGTAAACCTAGTCCTGCCAAGTCTGCCACTAAAGCACAACTACAGGTGTTTTAAGTACCTCTGGGGAATGGAGACTCCATCATATCCCTGGACAGCCTGTTCCAATGCCTGACAACGCTTTCAAAGAAGAATGTTTTCCTAATATCCAATCAACCCCCCACCCCCCGCCACCCCAACACAACCTGAGGCCATTTCCTTTTGTCTTGTTACTTGGGAGAAGAGACCAGTCACTACCTGGCTACAACTGTCTTTCAGTTAGTTGTAGAGAGTGATAAGTTCTCACCTCAGTCTCCTTTTCTCCAGGCTGAAAACCCACAGCTCCCTTCACTGCTCCTCATAAGCCAGGATGCTATTGGCCTTCTTGGCCACCTGGCACTTTGCTGGCTCATGTGCAGCCACTGTGGACCAGCACCTCTAGGCCCTTTTCCACTGGCCACCTTTCCAGCCACTCTGCCCCAAGTCTATTAGGATATCTTGATCTCTCAAATCTGATGTCTTCTTTAGCCCCATGGAAATTGGAAATACAGGCTATATATAACTCCATAAGCAACTTTTCAGACCTCTAAAGAATATTGAGTCACAGAGCAGTTGGAAAGCATTTCTTCCGGCATTGTAGACTAAAGATTCAGAGTAGTGAGTGTCAAGTCCCAGTGAACGAAAGTAAAAGCAGCAGCTACAACAGCCCAGAGCAGTGATTCTGCTTCTGGATGAACTCCAAATGCCATGCTGAGTGGAGAATCAGTAGTGTTTTTCAAAGCAGACTTGCCTTTGTGCTGTGGGGAACATTTTACATTTAAATTCCTTGAAATTTAGAGCCATTAACTTTTCAGAAATTTTAATACTTTCTGTACCTGCTCTATTAATTATCAGGGTTTTGTTCTTCCTCACACCCACATGATCCTTCCCTGCGATCTTGCAATGAATTCATCATGTTGACATTTTGACAGTTCACTTATTTCTAAGTGGTAGACTACTGTGTCATAAACATAGTGTTTTGATTTTACTGAAGAATAAATAATAAGGTTTAAGTGGAAAGAGGAAGAACATTTTTATTCAAAAGCAAATGTCAACAACAGTGACTTAAGGAAAATAGAACATTTACGGCACAGAAAATTACTCACAAAACCACTATCTTTTATATTCTTAACCTTTTATATTTGTCCACAGATACAGATGTGCAAATGTGAACATTTACTAATTTACATAAATTAGAGCTGTCCCGTCATCACTATATTCTATACAGCAGTTACCTTGCAAAATTGCTGCGTATTAAGAAAGGGCTTGTAGTGGGTTTGCAAGGCCAGGTTTTTTGGAAGTGTGGGGGGCTACAGGAGTGGCTTCTGTGAGAAGATGTTAGAATCTTCCCCATGTCTGACAGAGCCAACGCCAGCAGCTCCAGGATGGACCTGTTGCTGGCCAAGGCTGAGCCAATCAGAGATCACAGTAATACCTTTGTGATAGCATGTTATGAAGAAAAAAGCTGCTACTTCACATATGTAATTGCAGACAGAGAAGAAAGGAGCGAGAATGTGTAAGAAGAGCAACTATGCAGACACCAAGGTCAGTGAAGGAAGACAAGGAGTTACTTTAGGCACTGGAGTTGATGATCACCTGCCACCTGTGGTGAAGATCATGGGGAAGCAGCTGTGCCCCTGCAGTCCATGGACGTCAACAGGAGTGCAGAGATCCACCGGCAGCCTGTGGAGGAGACCCACACTGGAGCAGGTGGATGCCTGAAACGAGGCTGTGACCCTGTGGGAATACCAAGCTAGAGCAGGCTCCTGGCAGGGACCTGTGGGCACATGGATAGAGGAGGCCCACACTGGAGCAGGTTTTCTGGTAGGACTTGTGACCCTGTGGGTGACACACACTGGAGCAGGCTATTCCTCAGGGATGACACCCTATGCAGAGTGACCCATGCTGCAGCAGTTTGTGGAGAACCATAGCACATGGGATAGACTCACGTTAGAGCAGTTCCCCATGGGAGGCACCTCACAGTAGAGCAGGGGAAGCACTCCTCTCCCTGAGAGCAGCAGCAGAAATAGGGCGATGAACTGACTGTAACCCTCACTTCTTGTCTCTGCATGCCACCCAGAGGGAGGAGGCAGAG
>NW_008650568.1:25451-49981 GCF_000695815.1 Acanthisitta chloris
GAAGGACTCCCTTCCATAAGAGCAGCAGCAGAAACAGTGTATGATGAACTGACCGTAACCCCAATTCCCCATCTATCTGTGTCACTGTGGGGGAAGAGGTAGAGCCCTGGAAGATGGGAGGGGTGGGGGGAAGGTGTTTTTTAAGATAATTACTTCTCATTATCCTGCTCTTATTTTGTTTAGTAATAAATTCAGTTAATTTCCCCAATTTGAGTGTTTTTTTCTGACAGTATTCAATGAGTGATCTCTCCCCATCCTTATCTTGACTCATGAGCCTTTTCTTATATTTTCTCTCTCCTTTCCATTTGTGGAGCAGCATTGGTGGGTGCTTGGCATCCAGCCAGTGTCAACCCACTGCACCATGTCGCTGACAAAAATGTTAAACAGACCCAGTCCCAACAGCAACCCCTGAGGAATGCCACTTGTCATTGGTCTCCACTTGGACACTGAGCCATTGACTACAACTCTTTGAGTGCAACCATCCAACCAATTCCTTATCTACTTAGTGATCCATCTGTCAAATCTGTACCTCTCAGATTTAGAGACAATTATGTACTGGACAATGCCAAATATTTTGCACAAGTCCAGATAAATGACATCATTTCTTCCTTTATCCACCAACACTGCAACCCCATAGTAGAAGGCCAACAAATATGTCAGGCACAATTTGTCCTTAGTGAAGTTGGTGCTTGTTATTTTCCTTGTGCATCTGCACAGTTGGGTATTATGTTTCTCCTTTTTCAGTTAGTGGGATCTTCAGTGAACTGCCATGACACCTGAGAAATGATTTGAGCCACTTCCTCTGTCAGCTCCCTCAGGTCCTATGGATGCATCTCATTAGGTCCCAAGGACTTGTGCACCTTCAGTTTCTTTACATGGTCTCAAACTTGATTCCCTTCTACAGCAGGGGTCCATCTTTCTTCCCATCCCTTCCTTGCCTTCTGTGACTTAGACAGTGTGGCTGGAGCACTTTGTGGTGAAGACTAAAGGATAAAAGTTTGTGACTACTTCAGCCTTCTTTATGTCCTGTTTGTCCTCTATGGTAAGCCGAAGAGCAATGAATTTTATTGACTACTGTTACAGGTTATATTTTTACATTAGAAGTGAACAAATTTTCTTTTTTTTATCTTTGTGTTTATGTTTGTGCTTGGGTTTTTTTCAGATATTTTTATAACATTTTCTCAAATGTTTTGATAGTTATCAGAGCCATTTCTTATATATACTGAATTCAAGATGTGTAGTATCAGTATTCATAGATGATTGCAGTGGAATAGGAATTTCACTGGACGCCAGGTGTTCTATACAACTGAAGCACTGACTTCAACAGTGTGCACTGGCAGCCAGGAAGGCCAACCATATCCTGGGGTGCATCAAGCAGTGTTAGCTGGTTCAGGCAGGTGATTGGCCCACTCTACTCTGCACAGTGCAGCTTTAGCTTCAGTACTATGTGCAGTCTTGGGCACCACAATATAAGAAGGGTATAGAGCATCCAAGGGAGGGATACAAAGATGATGAAGGGCCTAAAGGGGAAGTGACTGAGGTTATTTGGCTTATTCAACCTAGAGAAGAGGCTGAACAAGCCAGAGAGAGGTTGGGAATATGCTCCCCAGAGAGGTGGTCACAGCACCATGTCTGACAGAGTTAAAGAAGTGCTTAGACCACACTCTCCAGTGCACATTGTGATTATTGGAGTTGTCCTGTGCAGGGCCAGGAGCTGGACTACTGTGTACAGTCCTGGGCCCCTCAGTTCAGGAAGGATATTGAGGTGCTGGAGCAGGTCCAGAGAAGAGCAATGAGGCTGGTGAAGGGACTCAAGCACAAGTGCTATGAGGAGAGGCTAAGGGAGTTGGGATTGTTTAGCCTGGAGAAGAGTAGGCTCAGGGGAGACCTTATTGCCCTCTACAATTATGTGAAAGGAGGTTGTAGTCAGGTGGGGGTTGGTCTCTTCTCCCAGGCAACCAGCAGTAGGACAAGAGGGCACAGACTCAAGCTCTGCCAGGGGAAGTTTAGGTTGGATATTAGGAAGAGATTTTTTACAGAGAGAGTGATCAGGCATTGGAATGGGCTGCCCGGGCAGGTGGTGGATTCTCCATCCCTGGAGGTTTTCAAGATGAGACTGGATGTGGCACTTAGTGCCATGGTCTAGTAACGATGGTGGGGATGGACTCAGTGATCTTTGAGGTCTCTTCCAACCAGGTTGATTCTATGATTCTATGATCCTTGTAGGTCCCTTTCAACTCAGGATATTCTGTGATTCTATGATTCTCGGACTTTGAATCATTTTCCCTGGGAGCTGGTGTGTAGAACTCATTTCAGTGCAATCTTTAAATAAATTCTATGAATGTCTTCGATTTTCAACCACATAAAAACAAAAAAATAATTTTAAAAATTATTCCAAGATTCATTCCAGCTCCTAAAATTACTGATATAACACTTCTATAATATAAATGGGGATCCACACATAATTTAAGTGCATTTTCTCCATGAAACATAAAATGGAAGGTGTTTGTCCACTTCAAAACTCTCTTTTGCTTTTTTTTTAAGGGTATCTCTGTTCTGTGTCTGACCAACATTTTTATTTCTGTGGTAGACTGTTTATGCAAGATCTGCTGCTTCTAAACCCATGTTTATGAAAAAAAAATCATAAACTATCAAATGCAGACTTTTTTTTAGAACTGTGAATGAGATTCTGTCTGAAGTATAAATGCTAAGACAACTGTAGAGGATTTTCAGAGATCTGGAAATTTTTATCCTCCCATACATTTAAATCTGTACCAGTTTTACATTCAAAGTATCCCATTTTGGATATTATAATCATAGGTAAGTAGGTCAGCTGTCCAAGGGAACAGAGTTGTTTCTGAAATGTGTATTTCATGTCGAGTGAAAAGGTTTCTTTTCTATTTGAGACATCTCACTTTTTCCATTTAAGCCAAATGTTCGGTTTGGTTTGCTTGTGAGAAGTCATTCTTAAATTATGACAATGCTTTGTTGTTAGTCCCTTCCCCCTCTCCCCCAACCAGTATAATTTTCAGAGTTTTAATCTTTGCATTTATCATGTCATTTTATTTTACTTTTATATTTATTAAATATTACCAGAATGTAAATGCTGCCACCGCGGTAACTGCAATGCTTAGCTGATGTCAAAAGCATGTTATATTTTTCTGGTTTTCTAATCCATATTTTAAGAAAATCTTATTCAGCATGCCAGATTAAATTGGTACAGTTTAGTAGACATCTAATCTATATAAACCTGAGTAGATTGCTTACTCTTGTGATTCAAAAAATTAAATTTTGCAGGAACTCAATGCATTTAAAGACCAGATTCTTAAGGTCTTATGGATATTCTATTTCAGTACTCACTTTAACAAAAAATTTGTCCTCAGTTGAGAATGAAGCAAATACCATCAAAATGTGCCAAAACCCCTGAGAATGATCGAGGTCCTTATTAAGGAGGGATACTATATTTTCAATAACCCCATTTCCCAAAGCCATGACACACTTCCAAAGAATGACACACCTCTCAAGTCTTGTGAACCTCCTCTGGGGAAAAAGAAAAGAAAACAAACAACCAAAAGAACCCAATAAGAACAACAGAAAACCCAGAACCGAGATCCAATAAACTTTGATTTATAAGTGTTTGCAGTCTATAATCAGAAGCATGACTCCAGTGAAGCATTTGTGCAGCATCTTTGAAAGGAGCATGAGTAGAAGTACATAGTAACTCTTATGATAAAACAGCTTACCTTGATTATCTGACTGGCATGTGCCTTTACAAAAACACATGTAAACTTCATAGTGAAATCAACACAGAATAATATAATCAAGATATTTTTAATTTCTTGAGCCAATTTGGATTTCATTTCAGTCACCTAGTTCTCTTTATCTTTTGGATTGTATCCCAGAATGTTTCAAACTTGTACTCCATCAAAAACAAAACAAAGTAAACAAAAATAAAGCAACCAAACAAAATGTCCCACTCCTATCCTCTAAGCTACTCTCTCAGCTGAACTCCTGTTGTATGAGCAGCACAGGTCTATGCCATAACTTATTCTGAAAAGATTCTTTGGTGTTAATTGAAATTTAAATTAACATACCTTATTTTATACAGCTTCATACACTACATTGAAAACATTCCATTAACTTAAAAACAGGACATTGGATAAAGTACTGTTCATAACTTTTATGATGTCCTGATGATAATTGCCAGTCCTCCAAGGAATGCAGAACAAGCTAGGAATAGTTGCTGAATGTTCCATTTAGATTAGCACACAATGAGTTTTTGAGTGACAAGTTAATTGTCTTAGAAAAAAATAAAAGACGTTTTAGAAACCTGACTCACTTGTATCATCAGTTCAATGAATGGCTTTGGAAAAGTGAACATTATTTTGTTGTGTCCCTCTACTGTAACCTTCACAGTTAGGTTTTGATTCATGAATGCTATTCGTTGTGATGTCAATAATCCTGCAAAATAAAAATTACTTTCCCTTACAAAATATTTAAGGAGGACTACATTCCCCCCCAGAAAATCCAGTTGATAAAAGCTTTAATAGTTTCATAAAAAAACCCAGATTCTTCAAATATCATCAAAATGAGTCATACGCCTGAAAGTTTTGCAGCATTTCACACCAAAGCTTCTGTACTTAATAAAGACGTATCATAGATTAACACCTAGTTGAAGCGTCTACCTATAATCATTAAAAATTGTCACTGTCCTTATGTGCCTGTTACATTTTTCTATTCTCTCCTCTTCTTCTGAGATATTACTAAATATCCCAATAATGCTTTCTCATTCTTAAAAAAAAAAAGTTTTGCTAATTCAAGAATAGAAATCACTGAGAAACACAGGATAATGCAATCCCTTGTCTTTATTAAGCCTGGTGTGTATGCAAGCCCTTCCTCCTATCATAGGCAAGCAAATGAAGGAATCGTTCTTGGAGGGACATAGGACCAGATAGAGTGGCAAGTGAAGAAATTATTCCCCATTTAACCCAAGAATAAAACTACTATTGAACAAAGATAGACAAGAATTTCACCCATACTGAGGAGTGAAGTTCAGATTCAGAGAGTTTAATTCAGACACAAAACTGCTTGGCTTGAATACCTTACTAGGACTCGATGACTTTTCCTAGCCTTAGAAGATTTGCTTCAGAAAAATTTTTATCTTGTAAAATGGATTTGGTGCTTATTGCACACCTGATCATTAAGGCTCTCATTAACTGGCTCTACCACAGTCTCTGTGTTCATATTGCTGTGATTTCTCCGGCTGTAAGTCAACAAAAATTCTATATCTGTCTGCAAGGTGATTCACATTTTAACTTCAGTTTGGGCTTTGTGAGTTTGTTCCAGGGAAAGAAATGAAGGCTTAAGGATTCTGGGTCATGACTCAGTTCTCCCATTAAACTGAGGACACAAGTATCTTGAACCACATCCCTTTGCAAACCTGAGTTTAACATCTTTGTCTCAACGGCAGCTACCAGATACGGTGCTGCTGTGGCCTTGGCATCTGGGGTGAATCATCATCTTTGTGTTTCAATTCACTGCGCAATGGTGTGGAATAATGGTACTTCTTCAGTTTATTGGAGTGCATATCAGAAGTCTTTCCATGCTAAAATACTGTGCTGGAGAGAAGCATGCATAACAAGTACCTTAGCAAGAATGAGAACCCTAGGAGCCATAAACACTGCTGCTAAAGTGGATATTGGAGACTAGGGATGAATAATTTCCAGTTCTCTGGCAATCCTTAGGGACAGGAATTATTTATGTAGTGCGGCAAAGCGCTTTCTTTGACTCAGCAACTGGGTGTTTACTTCTTGAGACTGTAAAAAAAAAACCTCACAACAAACTGAAAAAGAGAGAAATAAGGAAAAATAGCATTTTCGGAATTCAAAATGTTTGGGTGGTTTGTTAGGTTTTTTTTTTGCCATTTTGTTCACTATAACTGTCATGTCTGCTGTGATGGTAAAACACAAAAGTATGTGAATAAGTTCAAACCACAGGTACATAATAGTTGACTAACTGATCAACAGTGAAACAAAATGCAATAAAAATGCTTAGCAAAACAGTATGCAAATTCCAACAGCAGTTTTGAATATATTATATCTTGAAATGACCAATACATTTTTGTTTTCAAACTCTTTTTTGTCATCAATATCTCCAAATACTTGCCAGTAATTGATGTTGAACACTTTAATATTTAGCAAATTGATTTGTACTGTCATTCATATGAAACCCAGGCATTATAAAATTAGAATTATTAAACAAATGAACATTGTATTAATTTCTAAGGATAAAAATATATATATATAATTTTTTTTTCAAACCTCTTCTTTTCAAACAACTAATGTACAAAAGAAAAAAACTAAGCTCAGGTCTCGAATTACTCAAATACACCAGAATATGGAATGTATCCAAAATGTGTGTGAACTACTCTCAGAAAATCAAGGAATATGCTATTTTGAGATCTGTTTGCTCAGGCAGGTCCACTAAAAACCTGCATATTATATTTACCTTAGTGCAACTTTTGGACACTTATTCTTGGTTGTTCGGATGCCCCAGGAAATTCATAGATAAATCACCAGAGACATCAGAGACAACATTAAAGATAAAGATTTCAATCTTGAAAAAAGGTTCCTTAAAGAAGCAAAGCCACTATTTGGTCACACCCACTAAGATGCCTGAAACAGATAATTTCAACCCTTTCATCTTTTAATTTAAGGGACTTACGTGGGAGTTTTTACAGCTCACAATTAACTCACTTGTACTAAAAGTAAAAGCTGAAGGAAGACGTGAGTAAAACTTGAAAGCAAATCATAGCTTTAACTTTAAATCTGACTTTAAAATCAGGTTGCAACTTATCTTTTGTTTGTGATGTTTCTTGTATTTATTGGATGAGAATGTATCTCTTTAAGCAAATAACATATACACTGCACTTGAAAGAAAAAATGGTTTGACTAGAAAGACATTTTCAAGCAGAAATCTTATATGCATGCAGTTGAAAGTGCTTTTCCATAGAATTTAGTCTATTTTGTTTCTCTAAAATGATATCTGGATTACTTCAAAAACATTTTTTAAGCTGTTCCCAGAAAACCTTTAGTAACAGGAATTCTACTGACTCCCCTATTTCAGGTTTTTGGTTGGTTGGTTAATTGGTTTGTTGTTGTGATTTTTTTCTCTAATATGCATTTTAAACTTCCCTTTCTGCAACTTGATTCTTGTGCTTCTCTGAGTAGATACTGAGCAGAAAGGCACTATTAAATAAACACTGTTTGGATTTGGAGTGCTAGCAGTGTTCATATGTCCTTTTATTTTCTTTTCCAACCTAGACAACCTAATCATTTTGGTTTTGGGAAATCTTATTTTCAGAAGTTTTTACCACTTTTATAATTCTACTTCACTTTATAACCTGATTGTTTGCCTTTTTTTTCTTACACTAACAGGCCAAAACCATTGATGCCAAAGGCATTGAAGCAATTATTCTCAGGTTCTTACATCTGACACTTGTCTTAATACGTCCCAGGAAAAGTTTTCTTCTGCAATAGCACTTCAATGTTGAATCATATTTAATCCCTTCACCCACATGGTATAAGCTCTTTATCTGAACAATATCATTATATTTTAATTTAATCTGCTTTTCATATTTGTTAACAATTTTTTTTCCACAAATTCTTCATTGATCTGAATAATTCTGTGAGTCTATCTCCTGGTACGTTTGGTAATTTGAGGGAAATCTATCGACACTCATTTTTAACTAAGTTTTATGAACTGACTTGATAACAGACCTTTGAAGGTTTTATTTTACTCTGCCTTTCAAATGTCATCTATCAAAAGTCTAATAAAATCAAGATGTTTCACACTGGCTTCTTTTCAGTCCAGTGAGACATAATGTCAGTGAAATAAATCTCATTCAATTAATTTCAAAATTTCTTTATTGACTAAGAGCCTGTATAAAAAGTGCAACACTTGAATACATCATAAATCTTTGCTTTTTTTTGTGTGTATCATGTCTAATCCAGACCTATAACCCTTTATTAACTGACATTTTGGAAGTGGTCCTCAAAAATATTGTTAGAAAACTTCAGTTAATTTTTAAAAATTGTCCATAGAAACTTACTTATATTGGTTTTGTTTCTCAGCTAATGTTCAATCTGTGCTGTCGTGGCCATTCTTCTAAAATATCTTTAACACTAGTAAAGGTAATGAGTCTATAGAAATCACCATCGTGATAGAAGACTTAACGGATTTTCAGTCTCCCCATTGATTTCTCTACAAAGAGAAAATAAAGCCATCAAGTAATTTAACTAATATTTATTATTTTAGATCTAACCAGGAGATTTACAACAGATTTTACTTAGTGGATTATGTTAGTTTATGTGACTAAATGCTAATTTTGCCCAGAGAAACCTCTTTACCGAGTCAAAGACATGTTCCCGCTCTCCATTTTCCCCCAGAGTTATCCCAGGAAAGTATTATGAGCCCTATGGGCTTGGTGAGACCCGGCACTGAGTCCACAGGGACAACTCTCTGGAGCACCAAAAAGACATAGAGTCCCTGATCTAGGGGATGGCACTCACTGTGCCAAGAAAGACTGTCCTAGGACTGCACAGGAAACTTATTAAGGAAACTTTAGGGGAGGGGACAAAGGTGGGGCAAGGGAGGGATCAAGGTGGTTAGAGGAGTTGGAAAACAGAAGGACATAAAATGGGCTGATCTTGGATCTATGCTGTCTAGCCATGGCCTGTTCTTGGACAACATACTCAGTTGTCTGTTCACACTGAACAGCTTTTCTATCTAATTTTCTGAGCGTGCACATGCACATGTGGATCCCTGTGTACAGCAGCTGGAGTGATCAGAGGGTCTGTGTGTCTGAGGTGCCAGTAACAGAAGAGACTGAAGCACATACTGTACAGGGCTGTGCATGTAGGTGCACGGAATTTCCTAGAGAAATTCAGCTTGGACTAGACAATGAGTGGAATAAAAGGGAATCAGGTATGAGAGATGCCATAACTTTACTCAAATACTGGATAGATTAGAGGAATTGAGACTTACTACAGGAGAGACATGTGATCCAACCTGGCTACTATGAGATCAGGGGATCTTGGGGAGGGCTACTAGTAAAGTGACAAATGTAAACCACCTACTCTAGAGTTCCATTTGTGCATGTATACATGTCTGGGAATGAGACAAAGGGAGAAATGCTACTAGATAGAGAGTCTAAGGTTTGTTACTGGAGGGGATTAGGGGTTGTGTGTCTCTGCTTGCATGTCTGTGGGTGGGCTGTGCACATGTCTGTATCAGCAACTGCAGTGGGACTCTGAGCATAGAGGTTGAGCTACCAAACTTGGCAGTTTCTGGAAGACTCACGTTTAGATAGTGAGATAAACAAGTGCTACAATCAGCATGGCCAAAACAGAGCTGATTACTCAGCAGTGCAAAGTAAAATTAATTGGTAAATGTTTTTTAAAATGGCTATTCATTGCATATTGCATGTGGTAACCAAACATTATAAATCAACAAAAATTGTATTTATTTAAGATTTTCAGTCTTGAATATGTGGGATTCTGGGCTAGACATCTTGCAGTGGCAAATGTTGAATGCAGTAACTCTGAGCTCCACTGAATAATATGTTTTGAGTTATTTTGTCTTTGTTACTGGATAATTGTCTACATGCATATTGAACTGACATATTCTGGAATGTCTCAGCTTTCAACTGTGCAACAAGTTCAATAAGTAGAAAAGCAAAAAATAAAAAGTGCTATATAGAAACTTTCATACAGAGATGATTCAAAATGCTCCACAGGAGTAGAAACCAAATTGAAAGTTGCAAAATGGTCAAAATATGGAGGTCTTGGGGATTAAACTACACACTCAAGAAACTAAGTATTTAACTCTACCCATATAAAACCAAAATTCAGTCCATATTTGTTAAAAGGGTCATGAACTGGACTTCTGCTTTACTCAAACTATGCTTTTGATAAACTCTATTTCTTCCCAGGGGAGTATTGAAAGAAGATTGCATTAGCTTTGGATATTCTTTATTTGCTGTCAGCAGGGATTCAGTAGTGTCTGAGGAGTCTTGCTTTTCATTATCTCATTTGCTTACATGCTTACAAAGGAATTTTAAAAAGCACATTTTTCTTTTTCATAAAGATTTATCATGTTTTCTGGTAAAGCTTGGATAATTGATATCAAAGAGTTTAATCTTCTCTTAGAGGTTACAGTGGATAAACCGTTAACACCACTAGCTCCAGCATTTGGCTATATCTTTCTGAAACAGCACAATGGCAAAGCCAGTGTAAGGAATAAAACAGTAAAAGCCCATATACTGTAGAAATATATGTATAAAAAAAAGCAAACCATTGCATTATTTAAAAAGAAGCTGGACTGATGTGCACCTAAGAAGAGTCTTTGAACAAATGGAAACCAAAATGTATCTCAAGGTGTACATGTCAATCAGAATACTGAAACATCCTTATATGGACAAGAAGGATAACTTGGATATCTAACTTAGATAAAACAGTTCTATGTATTACAGAAAATATGTGCAAATATCTACAAGGCTGAGACATTGTAACAACAGAACAATATAGCAAATGGCAATTATCTTCAGCTCACACATTTACACAGTTGGAGTGACTCCTCAAAGAGTTGTTAGTAATGCAAATACCAAGACTGGGAAAAGAGTTTAGAGCAAATGCAAATAGGAAGAGGCAATTTCAGCTGCCCCGATTATAGGGTAAAAAATGTAATTGAAAGTTTGTTAATTATAGAATGCTACACATTATACAATATTATGAATTTCTCAACATTTGAAATAAAACCTGGAAACTTATTCCAAATCTGGGAAAAAAATACAAATATAACAATAATTTAAACTTGAGCTATGTTTCAGGTAAGTGTCTAAATTTCATCTGTGATGCATCAGCTGTCATATTATGGAACATTCACTAGAAGTAAAGCCAAAAATACAACAATTCACACGGACAAGCTGAACGTTAGCCATTTTCCATGAGAAACATGATAAAATTACTTCAGTACTCCTAGTAACCAACACTGTGAGTCAGCATAGTTGGAGTCCTTGGTGACATTTTATAACTTGGGTTTAATCCACAAAGGGGAAATTAAGCTCATTTAGTCATGACCTTTTTTCACTTAAAACTTACAGATGGCTCAGAAAGTTCCATTCCAAGAAACCCCAGACATACATTATTATTTGGAAAGTTTCCAGACTTATGTATTAATCTATTTATGTTGCTTTTTTAAAATAATCAAATTAAATGTGATCAATTTTTGCTGTTGCTAAATTCCTATAGTAGTGGAAACTGGGAAAAAAATAAGAATCTGACATGCAAAAAGAAAAAATTTTAAAAAAATTCCTATGTAGCCTAAGCAGCCAAATAGTAAAAAGCCAGTCACTAAAGCACTGAAAAGTGCCACTCCAGCATATCAGTGCACATCAGCTCACCCAAACCACTGCCCACCTTACACACATGTGGTGAATTTTATACTGGGTTGCTGTGGTTGCTGTGCTGCATACATGCACCACAGGATTCTCTATAAATATGCCCTGAGAAAGGACCTTCCAGGAAAGCTGCTGAGCTCTCAGATAAGCTAGATATGCTCAGACCAAATTGCTTATATGCAAACACCTCTAACTCTGTTTTGGATCTTCTAAGACTAAACCTATACTGTCCTTTAGAATTCAATCCAGGAAATGTAGTGAAGAAGCCTTCTCATACATAGTATAACAGAGATGTTGATTAAACCAAGTTATGTGAGAATAGTGTTGGATGTGATTAATCTGAGAGAATTATGTCTGTAAATTTTTAATTTATTTTTTCTTTTTATTATTATTTTCAAATTTCAAAAGTCAATATATCCAAAAACTGGCTTCCAGGGTCATTGTGTTTGCATCAGCACTGGAGTTTAAACTACTGGAGTATAAAACAGTTTCATGAATTCAAATATTTATTGTTTTTCTGGAAAGTATCATACTGTTTCTTTCTAGATATTCTGGAATATTCTTTGGAGTGAAATTGAGATTTTTAGCTGGTTGCCTTCTGCATCAGGTCAAGGGTTTTCAATGGTGTTTAAGCCATTCACATACTTAGTGGGCACGCACACAGTGCAAGGCAGGAAACTGTATTTCCCATATTTGCTTTAGAAAGAGTACTGAAAATGTATGAAGTGACAACTATGTTACCTCATTTCTTATACAGGAGCATATGTTTTCTCAATTTTCTTCTTCTGTGTCCACATCTCTGGTTCCACTCCTCAAAGTTTCTTTAACATATCATGACTATGTATACTTAATATACTAAAAAATATATTATAGAAGCTTCAACTGTCAAATTAGTTAAGCATTAGTTTAAGACTAAAAGTGCTGAGATTTGGAACCTTTCATTTTTTCCTTCACACACAGAACATGCAGAAACATTATTGTGAGTCAGTAACCAGCAATACTGCCCATCCACAGACTATTAGAGGACTGCATTTTTCATAGCTTTTAATCTGTACATTGAGTGGCAGCATGATTTCCACATTTGAAAACAGTTTTAAAGCATACCTTAGTTCCACTCCTGCCTCCTGTAAGTGCATCTCTGAGCTTACTGAACTTTTTCTTTCTTCTCCTCTTAGAAGTTATTTTTTTCTTGTTCATTCTACATTTTGTGAAAGTGACAAAAGCCAACACATGAAGGTTGTATAGTAAATGTGTATCACAAAATGTAATAGAGCAACTCAAATGGAATTATCAAATTGGAACCTGGATAATAAAACCCATCAAAATTAAGAAATCTAATTCAAATTTAAACTTACATAGAAAATTAAACATTTTGTTGTTGATTATGATCCTGAAAAACAAAAAAAATAAAAGAATGAAGGGCTTTATCCTAGGAACGAAAAAGATATTTGTTTAACAATCAGGTTTCATAAAAAACAAGCATTTTATGATCATCTTTCCTTTTTTAAAGGAAATTTTGAAGATGATTGCATTGAAGTTTAAATATCTTTTGGAAATATATTCACTCTCCTTTCATTCTCCTTACTATTTCTCTTCAAAAAATTCCACAACACTAATGTTATCATTATTCCTTAGAGATTTCTAATTATGATTAAACAAAATAATGACAGAGATGATGCCTAAAAATACCTTGTTTATATAACTAGTGTAAACAGCTATTTCCAATCATTTTATACGATTTTATTCAAACTTCCTGTTTATTAACTTCTTAGAGAATTTAAATACATTGACAATAATCTGGTGAACGTGAAATGTCTGTGTTGACAATAATAGTTCAGCAACTAGGTCTTTGGAAGGAAACACTTCTTCATGTAATTTTATTGTCAGAATTCTCAAAAATAAAGTGCATCTGAAGACAATTTCACAGGAAAGACAAGATGAGTCACAAATATGATCTGACAGACTTGTTTTGGGCTTGTTGCCCTTACTCTCTTTAACAGCTTAAATCAGCCTCCAGTTTTTCCTTTTGACTAAAAGTTTCAGTTTGTTCTTATTTTTTTCTCTCTTCCCCCATGTTGGAAACTAGTTATTCATGACCTTTTTTGAGCTTAAATTTGAATATAGGCAGATACTTTCTTCAGGCAAGAACCCTAATTAAGATTAAAAGGTTTTCAATGAATGTAGTCTCAGTTCCAGCACAAACCTAGAGCTCAGTCCTACAGAGGACTTCAATACCTGAAATAGAATGTAGGTGGAATTGAGTTGCCTATATTTAAACTTGCTATCTTAAATGTTTGGCAACCTGCACCTTAGTCTGCTTAAGGTGAAGGGATGAGGTGTACTTTTGTTTAACTCCACTGTGGGGGCTGAGCTGCTCCTCAGCACATCAGTACCTTGACAGGCTCCAAATGGAACGACAGCCTATTTTAACAATATTGTACTGGTGCTATCATCCTCCTTATAAATAATTGTCTCATGTCTACAGCAAGTTTTTAAATCAGACATTGAGGATCAGCATCCTTCTAGGTTTAATAAGCTCTATGAAAAGGATGGGAGATTAATTCTATTTTCTTCAAGACTAATCTACTTCACCAGGTATTTTTAAGTATGTGAAGCACACAGCTCCTGACAAAACTATGCAGCAAAGAAAACAAGCCATGTAAAATTGATCAAACCCTTTACATTATCAGAAGTGTAAATCCTGGGATATTTAACTCTGAAGATTGTGATCCCTGATAGAGACCTGTTTGTGTATCTCAACAAATGGATGTACATCACAGAAGAAATTCCTAAGTAGGGGTGGAAGCCCAGAACCTTTCACTTCTTCATAAGTGCAGAAGGCACTAGGTTGAAGAATCACAAACTCTCTAGACTAGAGAAGAAAATTAAGAATTCTCTAAAAATATTTGGATTCTTTATTGTACGGTGAAAAAGCTACAGCAGAGGGAGTAAACAGTTGTCCCTCCTTGGGATACAAAATCAATTAGTTTGAACATAGTCATTGATATGAGTAGATTTGGGTTTCAATGTTCATTTTAGACATCTGAATTATCAACTTGCCTTTTTCAGTCCAGCTCCATTCTGAGTTTAATTCTTAACCATGTACCTAACTTGATTCAGAAAAGTGATGCCATTTAGTCTCAACTATGATGCCAGTTTGGGAAGTAAAGTGAAATGAATCACAAGATATTAACTGGCTGTGGGCTGACTGTTTCACACACACCCATTTTTATTTTAATTATTTTAGAACTTGCAAAACATAATAGAGGGGTCAAAGGAGAAGTACAAACGTGGCAGAGTTTCCACACTCAAGTAAAAGCCATGTCTTTATTTTTTAAAATTATGATAATAATAATAACAACAACAACAATAATAACAACAATAATAATAATACATGTCTATTGATATGCAGTGTTAGGCTTGACCTTTTGAAATTAAAATACATGCATAATATTTTCATTGCTATTAGCCAGAAAATGAAAGCAATGATTATACTTATACGTTCATTTGTAAAATGCTTTGTTACTACAGATTTTATCTTTACTATGAACACTCTAAGAATTATTTTCTTTATAGATTCTTATTTCTTACAGTTTTTGCCTTGGCTGATGAAGACATGATACAGGAATAGTCATTCAGTCTTGAGAATTGTTTAGTGAATGCCTTTTGAAAAGTAAGTTTATATTTTATGTATAATTAGACATGAAGTGCATATTTGTTTGCACTTGCCACCATTCATCTTATTTTAAAGAAATATTTATATTTAGGTCGTAGATAAAAATTTTCTTTCAAACTAATTTTAAATTACCTGATATAGGATTTGTCTTGCAATAAATGAATTATTTCTGAATACACTCTTGATTATTTGGAAGCACACGTGACTTCAATTACTGGTAAATATATCTGTTTGCTAGGAGGAGCTAGAGCTGTTCTCTGTGATCTAGTGTTGAGAATACAGATGTATTTACTATGAAACACAAAGAGCTAAAAGGTAAATAACTAATGCCATAACCACTATCATTATGGCAATGATGAAATTCAAAGCAGTCATCAAAGGACAATAATTAGGAAAGCAACACACACAACCTGATATATTTTTTCACTTATATCGTCTTATATATCACTTATGTATTTTGAACATTTTTCATGATCATTCTACTTTCAGCAAGTAAATACAGCTATGAAATAAAGATCTTTTCTCTGGAAAATTCTACCATGTATTTGCAAAATAGTAAATGATGTGCATGCACTTGTGCATAAGAGACAAGCAGGAGGTAGGAGAGGATGTGGATGGTTCTTAGTTCTATTGCTTAGCAAATGAATTCTATCAGGCAAGACAGAAAAAAATAGTGACTACATTTATTGCTGCCATTGTTTTTCAATTGGGCTCTTCTTTTGACACTTGACTACAGTAATTCCATTGATTTTATGGATTTTATGATTTACTGAACTCTGAGCAGTAAGATGCATTTATGCTGTTCTACCATAGCATGATTTTACATTTCATGGGAGGAAAGACTAATGTTTCCATAATCAGAACCCATACTGACACTCACTGAAGTGACCACACAAAAGGGATATTTTGCTCTGAAATAATCTTTTTTGCTCTGTAGAGGAGATAGCACTCCAAACAATGAACATACACCAGAGAATAGAGTACTGATAGATACTACACTGTGCTTTAAATCTGGTTTTGGGTTGTTTTGTTGTTGGGGTTTTTTGTTTGGTTTTGGTTTGGGTTGTTGTTGTTGTGGGTGTTTTTTCCTATCTTTTGTGCTAAAACAGAAGGATGTTTTTAAACTACAAAATTTAGAGTTGACTTTTAATACCTGTTTTTCCCTGCAAGTTGATTGTGGAGATAAATTACTGTTTGACTGTTTCTTTCCTCTGTACTGATGTTCATCAGGTTCTGAGTCTGAGTTGTTCTGGAGTTTTCAGTTAGCAGTCTTTCATTGTTTACAGATAAGATTTGAGAATATATTTAATATGAACACATGCTGACACATATCTCTTCATCTTTATTTGTGCAAATAAGTAAAATATGAATGAAAAGCAATTAAAAATATGCATTTGTGTGTTTTACATACACTAAGTTTCCTTTTAATGTGAAAACTTTGAAGCATAAATAAGTAAAAACTAAATTGCTTTAAAAATTTCCTCTAGCTAGAGCATTTTCATGTATCAGGTATGGTGCTATTTCATTGTCATTGAAATGAAAGTTGACTTTTCATTGCTCAGACAGTTGAAAAATCTTTTGCAACCTCAGGTACCCAGAGTTACACAACCTGACATTTACATTTGCCATATCTTGGTTAATAAATTTCAGATTCTGACTTTCCTGACATTTCCTCATATGAAGTTGCTTTCCTTACTTAGGAGTTTAGCAGGTGTGCATTCAAGTCTAAGAAACTGTAGGTGTCAAGTTTGAGGGGTGGAGTATAGAAAAGAGAGTGCAAAACAGGACTGAGAGAGAAACTTCTTGTACAAACATAAAAAACCAACATGAGAAGTGGATTGTCAGGGAGTTAATCTGAAGAAGAATAGGTGCACTTCAAGATTATTCAAAAATTATAAAAAGAAAAGGAAGAAAATACCTTTTTGCAATTTTGTTCGCTTTACTAAAGAATTATGAATCTGCTGAAGGGATTTAAAACTCTTGTGTTGCTTGTATGGATGCAATTGAAAGCAGCTGAAGGCAAATAATGTGCTATGTAGTCTAACAAAGAAAGTTGAAAGACACTTCTGAAGTTATTGTTAGTACAGGGTCTAACTTGGGTTGTCATATTGATTATGCATCTACTATGAAATATGCCCACAAGCAATTGTTTTAGCTGATGATTCATTTTTTAAACGTGTGTTTTGTTGCATAAATATTCACTTTACTGCTTTGATCTTACTTGACTAATTTTCCATCCTGTTGAAAACAGCATGCATTTCAAACTCTGAAAACCATCTCTTCTGAGGGTCTTAGAGCAATAAGAAGCTGTGTGACCACATTTAGTTTGCCAGTGTGCATTGTAAGATACATAAACTGCAGAGAGAATATTTCCTAATTCATTTGAATTGCCATATTAAATTAGCCTCTTGCCAAACTTTAAAGTCCAAAATGTGCCTTTGCTTTTATGTGCAACAGCTTATTCAATTCCAATTACAATTACAATTTCAGAATTCCTTTGTATTGGAATGCTAAAAAAGATAGGATCTGATTACAATCTCATTTGTATCTCCATGGTTCTTTAAGTTAAACATATCTAAGCATTTATGTCTACTAACAGTTATGAAAAAAAATCAAGTCTGATTAGACTATTTTCCTGATGACCTCAGTTACTGTTAAACCAAAAATTGCATTTAAAGCACACTCTTTTACCTCATTGAAAGCATTTTGTCTCTAGATTCAATTCTGTAGACATGCCAATGCTAACAGGCACTTATAAATCTCATGGTTTCAACATGAGTTTTCATGGTCATGTTTTATAAATATATGATTCACATCTTGTGCCACAAACTTTAATTGCTCTTTTTAGACATGCTGAGAGTAGCTTCAGAAATGCCTGTGCAATGTCTGCTTCTTCTGAAGAAACTTTCTGCCTCTCATACCAGGTTCCCTGCCATCATCATTGCCAGTTACCTTTGCCTACCTGAGCTTTTTGACATTTCTATTGCAGCCTGCAATCAATTTTCAAGGTCATGTGCCTCTGTAATGGAATATTAACACCCTGAGAATAGGCTTGCCAGCAGGAGGTGTGTCAGAGCAATTTGACAAACAGTGCTTTGAAGGACTATGACCTTGGAAGCCTCTAGCAGGACAATCTATGAATTTGGTGTAGCTGTCAGATTGAATTGTAAAAGGGTGTATATAACACACAGGATTACAATGAAGACTCAGTGTTTATGACACTGACATCCTGCCAAAGAATGGATTACACAAAAGTTTAATAGAATATCTATTCTCTTATTATGAACACATAAACCCCCCAAATTATCTATCCGCATTCTTGGAACACCACAAATTGTACCATAGTTTCCAAGTCCCTATTTTTCACAATTAAACATTTTCCTCATAACATGCCAGATCCTTCCCCAACTGGGCACTGGCACAATTCCCACTGCTTTTAGCAGAAGTAGACCTGCCTTCAAAAGACGGTTATAATGACAGTCATGTTAAAATTGGGAACCACAGCACAATCTTTTAGGACACAGCTAAGCATCTGAAATTAGATTTATAAATCCATATTGTTACTTTGGCAAAAAAATTGGCTTGCTTTTCAAAGACAGTCAATGGCCATGAATCAACTCAAAAGACCCACAGGAATGAAAGTTAGGTCATATATATCTATATGTCTTAATAAGGATTTAAAGCCTTAACTGCAGACATCCAGGTTTGGAAATGTGGGCCTATGGTTGAAGCCCAAACATCTTCAGTGTTTTTTGGGAATGATGCGATAATTATGCAGTAAAGACCATATGCAGCACTGTTGACTATGGCATAATTAAAGAGAGACAATAAAGCACTGAGTGCTCAACTTAAAAAATATTGGAAAATTGCATGTGAGCAGATTGCTTTTAGGTTCTGTTGAAAAAAGTCTTTTCCTAGAACTAAAACTACAGAAATAAAACATAAATTATAATTACTTGGCCTAAGTATACATTTGTGAGGAACTGTTGTCAGTAATTTTGCATTTATGAACATCATTTAAAAGGCAGATTCACACAGCAGTGAATTCTCAATTACAAAAAGAAGTTTCACTTTTGCAAATAGAAATATGCTGCTATTAGACAGAGTACTTATGTACTCATGCTCAGTATTACAGTTTATCTACTTATTAAGTGTTCAGAAAATTTGAAAATGCTAATCCTACAAGCTTGTGCTGCTACTCAGTGCAGCATAGTAAGAACTTGAGCAGGTATTGTCTGTAAAACAACTAGAACTATCTAATGTGTTCAATTGGCATAAAGAGATACCTCCTTTCAGCTGGTATCCCAGTTCAGTACAACATGGCCTGACAGCACACGCAAGACACACAATTCTGAAGCCCTGCTGCTATCCACAGACTGAAGCAATAAACATCCTAAACCTGTTCCATGGCCAGCTGAAGTGAAAAGAAACTGTCATTACTTTCAGTGGCTTCTGATCATGTAATCCTTGACAAATATACTCTCCACTATGCCCTGACATAATCCTCATATCACACAAGGCAGTTGGACACAAAAAGTACTAAGACATCAGCAGGCATAAGATTTATTTCTTCAAGAAAGTTGGAGAATGATATTCTTTGCATGTCAAGTTTGGTCCACAGACAAAGGTGTATACCTTACTTATTATTTGTCATACATCCACTTTTAGTTAAAAAAAAATTCCTCCTGAAGTAGAATGTTGAATCTACTAATAATTTCAATGATTTTGTAAATAAAAATTTTTTCCCTCCAGAATTCACATGTCATTCTGTAAATGCTGGTGTACAACCACATAGAGGCAGAGGCAGGCAGTGCCAGATCACTAGACCTTCATGATTCTCCATTGGCAATATAAAATACTTTTCCTTTACTGTATCTTTTTCAACTGTCTCTCTATCTTTGAATTCATATGACATAAGCTGAACATATAATTTATGATGAACTATTCTGTGAAATATGGTTCTATTTACTGACATGAAGTCTCTGCTATTACCATCAGCTTTTCAATGCAATAATGATGAGCTATGTAGACAGTTCTGGGCTAGCATTAGAACATCATAGCTCATAACTTAAAAAAGCAGAGCCAAGATACCTTTTCCTGCCACTGTACCAACTTGTATTTTCATAAACTATACATGGTAGAAGCTATTTTTTATTAGAATATAATTCAATAGGTGGCACACTACAGTCAGTGAAGAACAATTTTCTAAATTAATTTTTAATAATGATGTATAAAGCAAAAAATGGTTTAACAATTTCACTTGGGGGCATACAGTCCTTGGAAAAAGCACACCACCTTAAAGGAGAGTGGAATAAACAAAACAAAAAGGAAAATGTTGCCTCCTTCAATGACCATGAGTTACATGTTCTGCAATAGATTTATGCTTCACTACACCCCTCTTTCTGATATGGAGGTTTATTTGAAAATAAAGCCAAAGATAATCCAAATGAGGACTGGAAGATGCACTGTAGTGAGAGGCGCTATGGAAATAGAGGGAACAGAAGGTTGCAGGGGATAAAGGACAGTGAGGCAGAGAGGAGTGTGGAGAAGGTTGCATATTTTCCATCACACTAGCTGAATATTCAGGTAGTTGGCACCAATCACTATGAAATATGGCCATGTTTTTATGCCTCAAAAAATTAAATCTGCAGATTATAGGCATGTAAATGCAGTATCTGGGGACTATTTTTTGAGATACAGCTGGGAATTCTACTTCCTGATGGCAATCACAGTTTCAAGTTATATTATTAAAATAAAATTTAAAAAAAAAAGCAAAAGAAAAATAGAGTGGGTTTTTTTCTATATGTAATGGGCAGCTTCAGTGGTTTTTCTGTTAACACAAAAACATCTTCCAATCTCTAGTTTAAATGTATTCCTTGTAATTGCACTGCACTTTGCATTATGCACCTTTTCTCCCTCACTATTTATTTTTTCTCACTTCAGTCACCTTGGTGCGGAGAACAACCTGACAAACTTCTACAGTGAAATGACTGGCTTGCTGGATGAGGGAACAGCAGTTATTATCATCTACCTAGAACTTCGGTAAAGTTTTCAGTACTGTCTCCCATAAGATCCTCAGAGATGCTGGTGAGTTAAGGGCTGAATGGGCAAGCAGGGAGGTGGGCTGAAAATTGGCTGAATGGCTGAGCCCAGAGTGAAATGATCTATGGCACATAATCAAGTTGGAGGCCAGTCACCAATATACACTGGCAGTCAATACTAGGTATGATTCTATTTATATCTTCATTACTGATCTGGATAACGAGGAAGATAGTATCCTCGGCAAGCTTGCTCATGACATAAAACTGATACACTGAGAGTCATGCTCAGTCCAGAGGGACCTCAACAGGCTGGAGAAAAGGGTCAAGAGCAACCTCATTAAGTTCAATAAGGAAAGGTACAAAGTCCTGCATGTAGGCAGGAACAAAGCCATTCACCAATATATACTGGGAGCCACTCAGCTGGAAAGTAGCTCCTGGTGGACATCAAGTTAGCCATCTTATTCAGTAATGTGTCTTATCACTGCTGAAGCATGTGTGAATGATCTACCCACCTAGCTGTTCAGACTGATACGCTGCAAAGAGTATCAGTCTGAACAAAGAGTTATGTTCCTACACAAGGGAATTTTGTAATAAGGCAAAGCCAATGGAATAATTCCCTAAGATTTAGCATAAGGACTAGCATCTCGCTTGCCTGACTTCATCAGTCTTGGGTATACAAACCATTTAGAGGACTATGAAAATCTCTGCAGTGTGTGACAATGCCTGTTCAATAGTTTAAGATACACAAGTTACTCTTTTTTCCTGTATTGTCACATACAATTTTTGACATAAAAATGCCTCAGTTACTCTAAAACTGCTATTCAAAAAGTTATTGAAATATCACTCTGCTCTAAGTGATATAAAATAGTCACACATTCTTCTTTGATCATAAGTCTATTTGTATGTCCACAGGGAACAGACTAACCTTATGACACAGATTTACTATCAAGAGCCTTTGGGCAAAACATACTATGACAGCATCTCAGTCTGCAGCAAAAAATATCTACCAAATGCAACCAGAGTTCTTTTCTTTTCGCCCTCACTTCTGCTTTTTCTTGGTATATTTTTGCTACCACTCACATGTTCCTTAAACAAATGAGGCTGTAGACTTTCCATTTAAACATATCTCCTGTGATCCTGTCAAGGTCAGGATAGCTTTTGCTTGGTACAGCTCATTAGGGGTACCAGAGAAGTTTGGGTCCCAAGAATACAAATGTAAGAAGGTAAATTACCTTCCAGTTATCTGAAATGTAATTAATCTGTTGCAAAATCCGAATGCCAAATGCTTACACGAAGAAACATTCACTTCTGTTACTTAGTACCATGCTGCACGTACAGCCTAATGCTTTAAGTAATTCACTGCAACAATTTCTGAGTCATATCCAAGGCTGTCTCATGGTAGCTCTCACTGATAGCCTGTATAAAACAGCAAGGTCATGCTGACACCCTGCTCTGTCACTTTAGCATAACTTGTCTGTCACAGGAAATATGCACAAAGCATCAGGATCATAAAAATCTCAGACAAGGGCTGCTTCTTTGTATGTCCCATGAGGACAAGAAAAGCTTATTTTCTGAGCAGCAGAAGTGTCTTATGAAAATCAGAAACTTGCAAAGAAAGACAAAACAAATATTTATTTTTAAGTAATAGCATTAGCTTCCTAAATGAAGCCTATATGAAAAAATCTGTTAAGAAGAAGAAAACCCCTTTGTGTATAATCAGAGTGTATTATTTGTCTCATTTTTAGAATTGCTGAAGCACATCCAATTTTAAATGCAATTGCACAGATCAGTTGTGATAGTAGACATTTCCTATGGCCAACATAGTAACCCTTATTTCAGAATTTCTAAAGGCACACATTGCCAGGAAAATATTTATGAGAATTATAACACTATGAATTTCCAAATTCATTGTATTTTACAAATATGAAGCCTCAATCTATTTTCATATTAGATAAGTGCAACTAAAGGCATGTTTTCTCTCATATCCCAGGTGTACATTTACACAAAGATATTTTGTGGCAAGAGAGCTGAAGTGGTGTCTGCTTCTTGGTCCTGAGAGCTGAAGTGGTGTCTGCTTCTTGGTCCTGAATTTGGGCTTGTTTATTTTTCCTAAGTGTAGTGATAAACTGAAAATATTTGCCTTCTTTACTAAAGTTCTCAGAAGTGTCGCAAGTTTTTGGTGTGGGCTTTTATTAAAAAAAATTTATTTCATTTGCCATTTGGGACCACATTGCTCCATAAAACCTGTCGTGACTAAATGGAATAGTTTATGTTTAAACAACCATTTCTTTGCTTCCCAGCACATACACACTTAGATTTCTAAAGTACAGACTGGCCTTTATGGGAAGATTGGATACTCAGTCTGTTTGCTTTTTCCCTTCTTCCTCATCTCTTCTCTCATTAATACCTTCTCATGCTTTCCAGATAATGCATCTTAGACAGATCTCCCACAGAGATACATATGAACTTATATTACAGACGCTCTGAAGGAACCTGTATCATATTTACATCTGTGCTGTACATTGATGGTAGCATAACAGCTGCTAGGGAGTCATTATGATGTCAATGCAATTAAATTCAGATTTTGTTGGCTCATCATTTTAATGTGAAGTATTCTTCATGAGAAAAAGCCTGTCAAGGAAAAAGGTGGCCATTCTTGTATCATTCCCTTTGAATAGGAATAATGAAAAATTACTATGGTTAAGTCCTTTAAGGAGGTAGAAATGGGTTGCTGAGAAATATGTCTGGAGCAACTACAAAACAGGTCCCATTATGACACATAATACCACTTTTGGCGAACCCACCATGGCTCGGATGTTTCCACAAAAGCTTTAACTTGGTTTATGATTTTTTGTGATGTCAGGGACTGGAGGAAAGATTGCCTGCCTCAAAACAACCAGTTGGAAAAGCAGTTGAGAGAACAGGGTGAGCTCTGCGTAGGTGTGGAAGTGGCTGTGTTTGAATACAATGAAGTTTACAGATTTGCCTTTTTCCAAGTGTCTTAATCCACACCAGTGACTCAAAATTTATAAGTAAAAGGGTTTTTTTCTTAAAACTTCTGAGAATTGTGGGGTTTCTCCTGGTACACCACCCAGAGTAATTCAAAATTACCTTCCCTTGAACCCACCAAATGGACTGGGGCATTACAGGTGACTACATGAGTTTTGCTAATCATCTCATTTGCAATGTAGTCTACAATGCAACTCTTTTAGTCATTATATGTATTCATGTACGTGTATATATATCCTTACATATGTATGTATACATGTATATAGAGGCACTCTTGTATTTCTGTTACTTTATATGGAATTTTTAACACACACACACACACACACACACACACACACACACACAC
>NW_008650568.1:50050-51682 GCF_000695815.1 Acanthisitta chloris
TATCATACTTTTTCTTCCATAAAATCTATAAGCAAATTTTTATGTGTGTTTATATATATATATATATGTGATATACATAGTCTTCTCTACAGCTCTTAAGCACAGCTCTACTTTCCAACACAATTCTAGTATCTGTGGGATTCTGGTCCTCTAACAGATAATCTGTTGTCCCTCCAGAAGCAATTGAAGCCTTTTTTTTTATTTTTAACCTTTTATAACCACAATCCTATATTCATCCTATATGATACTTCTAAGGCATCCTGGTAGCAGGTATAAAGCTTTTTCAGCCCTCTGCTTCCCACTTTGATTCCTGATTTTCTTTATAACACTTTTTTCAAAACAAAAGTTTTGGATCCAAACTTTCCCACAGAAGTAATTGAAAAATGAGAAGAGACTACTGTCTGAAACAGGTTCAATTAATTAATGATCTTGGGTTCTTCTCCCTGATGAGGTCACTGTGATTAAATGGTGCTATCCATGGTCAACTTGAAATACAGTCTAACAATGAAGCATTTTAGAGAAGAAAAGCTTAATTCAAGCAAAGGTGGTGAAATGTATCCAAAAGATTCAGTCTTTTTTTTTCCCCTCATACATAAATCTTTAATTATTTAAAATTATATGGACAGAAATATTCAGCAAACTCACTGACTGAATTGTTTGTATATCATCTAATTCCATGAAAAATTAGGTAAGCAGCTTTATGTAGTGTTGCTGGTCTTTGATTTTAGGCCTTATTCTTGTCACTAAATTTGCAGATAATTTACTTTAGTGGATTCTTCAGTATCTTTGTTATTACTATATAAGGAGAGACTGCTTTTACAAATGACTGTGTCAACATTATAAATAGCCCCACTATGTTACATTTTCCCCATGAGTATCCTCACTGTTGAGTAAATTGACCTTACATAGGAGGATAAGTCATTCATGACTGGGAACCTTGAAGTACAGATAGTGGAATAAAATATGAAATCACTCAGTTCCTAACTAGACACTCTGATTAGATTCACCGTAACCATAAATAGGCTGCACAAAGTATCCAGCTGAGATCCTAATTGAACTAGTCTCCTAGTCAGATCTGCATTTCATATATTCTGATAAACTGCACTTTCATAAATGCACTTTCAGTGTTGACAAAAGTCCTGGCAGAAGACATGCTCAGAAGTTTAACCTTTGCTATGTGGAATCAAGTGGTATTTAGGGAAGATTCTTCGCAAATTTAGCAATACACATAAAGTTCATGGAAAGATCATGTTCTAGTAACAGCTTAGTTACCCAATAGCTAAAAAATAAGCACCACAGTTATTTTGATAGACATTATTGACTGCGGGGATACCGCAATGTTGCTGAAACTGCTCTGTGCCTGAGGTCTCTTTTCCTTCCTTTGTTCAAGAACTGAAAATGAAAAAACACAAAGCACTCTCCAGAATAAAATGCAGCCACTTGATAGATAACTGGGAATTCTTGATACACTTCACAGGGCTGGTTTAATGTCCTTCTATGATATAGACAGAACTGCATTTTTCTGCCCTAGGTATCAAAAAATGGAGTAAAAGAGGATAAAGTCAAGAGTCAAGCTCTGGTAAAGAGCTAGGAGAGAGAATATACTGCTGGAGTTTCTTCTGCTGGGCAGAT